>NW_024061170.1:124578-182904 GCF_016432855.1 Salvelinus namaycush
CCTAGCCAGGTATAGACCCTGTCACCTGTACCCTAGCCAGGTTTAGACCCTGTCACCTGTACCCTAGCCAGGTTTAGACCCAGTCACCTAGCCAGGTATAGACCCTGTCACCTGTACCCTAGCCAGGTATAGACCCTGTCACCTAGCCAGGTACAGACTGTCACCTAGCCAGGTACAGACCCTGTCACTAGCCAGGTATAGACCCTGTCACCTGTACCTAGCCAGTTTGACCCAGTCACCTAGCAGGTATAGACCCTGTCACCTGTACCCTAGCCAGGTTTAGACCAGTCACCTAGCCAGGTATAGACCCTGTACCCTAGCCAGGTATAGACCCTGTCACCTGTACCTAGCAGGTATAGACCCTGTCACCTAGCCAGGCATAGACGTTGTCACCTGTACCCTAGCAGGTATAGACCCTGTCACCTAGCAGGCATAGACCCTGTATCCTAGCCAGGTATAGACCCTGTACCCTAGCCAGGTATAGACCCTGTCACCTAGCCAGGTATAGACCCCGTCACCTAGCCAGGTATAGACCCCGTCACCTAGCCAGGTATAGACCCTGTACCCTAGCCAGGTTTAGACCCGTCACCTGTACCCTAGCCAGGTTTAGACCCAGTCACCTAGCCAGGTATAGACCCTGCACCTGTACCCTAGCCAGGTATAGACCCTGTCACCTAGCATGACAGACCCTGTCAACCTAGCCAGGTACAGACCCTGTCACCTAGCCAGGTATAGACCCTGTCACCTGTACCCTAGCCAGGTTTAGACCCAGTCACCTAGCCAGGTATAGACCCTGTCACCTGTACCCTAGCCAGGTTTAGCCCAGTCACCTAGCCAGGTATAGACCCTGTACCCTAGCCAGGTATAGACCCTGTCACCTGTACCCTAGCCAGGTATAGACCCTGTCACCTAGCCAGGCATAGACGGTGTCACCTGTACTAGCCAGGTATAGACCCTGTCACTAGCCAGGTATAGACCTGTACCCTAGCCAGGTATAGACCCTGTACCCTAGCCAGGCATAGACCCTGTTACCTAGCCAGGTATAGACCCTGTCACCTAGCCAGGTATAGACCCGTCCCTAGCCAGGCATAGACCCTGTCACCTGTACCCTAGCCAGGTATAGATCCTGTCACCTGTACCCTAGCCAGGTATAGACCCTGTCACCTAGCCAGGTAACAGACCCTGTCACCTAGCCAGGTATTAGACCTGTCACCTAAGCCAGTATAGACCCTGTCACCTGACCCTAGCCAGGTTTAGACCCAGTCACCTAGCCAGGTATAAACCCTGTACACTGTACCCTAGCCAGGTTTAGACCCTGTCACCTGTACCCTAGCCAGGTTTAGACCCAGTCACCTAGCCAGGTATAGACCCTGTCAACTAGCCAGGTATAGACCTGTCACCTGTACCCTAGCCAGGTATAGACCCTGTCACCTAGCCAGGTATAGACCCTGTCACCTAGCCAGGTACAGACAATGTCACCTAGCCAGGTACAGACCCTGTCACCTAGCCAGGTACAGACCCTGTCACCTAGCCAGTATAGCCTGTACCTGTACCCTAGCCAGGTTTAGACCCAGTCACCTAGCCAGGTATAGACCCTGTACCCTAGCCAGGTATAGACCCTGTCACCTAGCCAGGCATAGATGTTGTCACCTGTACCCTAGCCAGGTATAGACCCTGTCACCTAGCCAGGTATAGACCCTGTACCCTAGCCAGGTATAGACCCTGTACCCTAGCCAGGCATAGACCCTGTCACCTAGCCAGGATAGACCCTGCCCTACCTAGGCATAGACCCTGTACCTGACCCTAGCCAGGTATAGACCCTGTCACCTGTACCCTAGCAGGTATAGACCCTGTCACCTGTACCCTAGCCAGGTATAGACCCTGTCACACTGTACCCTAGCAGGTTTAGACCCTGTCACCTAGCCAGGCATAGACCCGCCACCGTCACCTAGCAGGTATAGACCCCGTCAATAGCCAGGTATAGACCCCGTCACCTAGCCAGGTATAGACCCCTCACCTGCAGGTATAGACCCCGTCACCTAGCCAGGATAGACCCCGTCACCTAGCCAGGTTATAGACCCCGTCACCTAGCCAGGCATAGACCCTGTCACCTGGCCAGGTATAGAACCTGTACCCTTGCCAGGTATAGACCATGTCACCTAGCCAGGTATAAACCCTGTCACCTAGCCAGGTACAGACCCTGTCACCTAGCCAGGTATAGACCCTGTCACCTGTACCCTAGCCAGGTTTAGACCCAGTCACCTAGCCAGGTATAGACCCTGTACCCTAACAAGGTATAGACCCTGTCACCTAGCCAGGTATAGACCCTGTACCCTAGCCAGGTATAGACCCTGTCACCTGTACCCTAGCCAGGTATAGACCCTGTCACCTAGCCAGGCATAGACGTTGTCACCTTACCTAGCCAGGTATAGACCCTGTCACTAGCAGTATAGACCCTGTACCCTAGCCAGGTATAGACCCTGTACCCTAGCCAGGTATAGATACCTGTACCCTAGCCAGGCATAGACCCTGTTACCTAGCCAGGTATAGACCCTGTCACCTAGCCAGGTATATAGACTCTGTCACCTAGCCAGGCATAGACCCTGTCATCTAGCAGGCATAGACCCTGTCATCTAGCCAGGCATAGGACCTGTCACCTTACCCTAGCCAGGTATAGACCCTGTCACCAGCCAGGTATAGCATGTCACTAGCCAGGCATAGACCCTGTCACCTAGCCAGGTATAGACCCGTCACCTAGCCAGGTATAGACCTGTCACCTGGCCAGGTATAGACCGTCACCTAGCCAGGTATAGACCCTGTCACTAGCCAGGTATAGACCCCGTCACCTAGCCAGGTATAGACCCTGTCACCTGGCCAGGTATAGACCCCGTCACCTAGCCAGGTATAGACCCCGTCACCTAGCCAGGTATAGACCCCGTCACCTAGCCAGGTATAGGCCCCGTCACCTAGCCAGGTATAGGCCCCGTCACCTAGCCAGGTATAGGCCCCGTCACCTAGCCAGGTATAGACCCCGTCACCTAGCCAGGCATAGACCCCGTCACCTGGCCAGGTATAGAACCTGTACCCTTGCCAGGTATAGACCATGTCACCTAGCCAGGTA
Organism: Salvelinus namaycush; assembly: GCF_016432855.1. NCBI lineage: Eukaryota > Metazoa > Chordata > Actinopteri > Salmoniformes > Salmonidae > Salvelinus > Salvelinus namaycush. Next base: position 127,700 of record NW_024061170.1, read on the forward strand.
TAACCCTGTCACCTAGCCAGGTACAGACCCTGTCACCTAGCCAGGTATAGACCCGTACCTGTACCCTAGCCAGGTTTAGACCCAGTCACCTAGCCAGGTATAGACCCTGTCACCTAGCCAGGTATAGACCCTGTCACCTAGCCAGGTATAGACCCTGTACCCTAGCGAGGTATAGAACCTGTCACCTAGCCAGGTATAGACCCTGTACCCTAGCCAGGTATAGACCTGTCACCTGTACCCTAGCCAGGTATAGACCCTGTCACCTAGCCAGGCAATAGACGTTGTCACCTGTACCCTAGCCAGGTATAGACCCTGTCACCTAGCCAGGTATAGATCCTGTACCCTAGCCAGGTATAGACCCTGTCACCTAGCCAGGCATAGACCCTGTCACCTAGCCAGGTGTAGACCCTGTCACCTAGCCAGGTGTAGACCCTGTCACCTAGCCAGGTGCATAGACCGTCACCTGTACCCTAGCCAGTATAGACCCTGTCACCTGTACCCTAGCCAGGATAGACCCTGTCACCTGTATCCTAGCCAGGTATAGACCCTGTCACCTAGCCAGGCATAGACCCTGTCACCTAGCCAGGTTTAGACCTGTCACCTGTACCCTAGCCAGGTATAGACCCTGTTACTAGCCAGTATAGCCAGGTCACCTAGCCAGCATAGACCCTGTCACTAGCCAGGCATAGACCCTGTCACCAAGCCAGGCATAGACCCTGTCACCTAGAGGTATAGACCCTGTCACCTGTACCTAGCCAGGTATAGACCCTGTCACCTAGCCAGGTATAGACCCTGTAACCTAGCCAGGTTTAGACCCAGTCACCCTAGCTAGGTATAGGACCCTGTCACCTAGCCAGGTACAGACCCTGTCACCTAGCCAGGTACAGACCCTGTACCTAGCAGGTATAGACCCTGTCACCTAGCCAGGCATAGACCCTGTCACCTAGCCAGGTATAGACCTAGTCACCTAGCAAGGCATAGACCTGTCACTAGCAGGTATATAGACCCTGTCACCTAGCCAGGCATAGACCTGTCATCTAGCCAGGTATAGACCCCGTCACCTAGCCAGGCATAGACCCTGTCACCTGGCCAGGTATAGACGCTGTACCCTTGCCAGGTATAGACGCTGTACCCTTGCCAGGTATAAACCCTGTCACCTAGCCAGGTATAGACCCTGTCACCTAACCAGATATAGACCCTGTCACCTGTACCCTAGCCAGGTATAGACCCTGTCACTTAGCCAGGTATACACCCTGTACCCTAGCCAGGTATAGACCCTGTCACCTAGCCAGGTATAGACCCTGTCACCTAGCCAGGTATAGACCTGTACCCTAGCCAGGTATAGACCCTGTCACCTAGCAGGTATAGACCCTGTCACCTGTACCTAGCCAGGTATAGACCCTGTCACCTAGCCAGGCATAGACCCTGTACCCTACTAGCCAGGCATAGAACCTGTCACCTAGCAGGTGTAGACCCTGTCACCTAGCCAGGCATAGACCCTGTCACCTGGCCAGGCATAGACCCTGTCACCCAGCCAGGTATAGACCCGTTCACCTAGCCAGGTATAGACCTGTCACCTGTACCCTAGCAGGTATAGACCCAGTCACTTAGCCAGGTATAGACCCTGTCACCTGGCCAGGTATAGACCCTGTCACCTGTACCCTAGCCAGGTATAGACCCTGTCATCTAGCCAGGCATAGACCCTGTCACCTGTACCCTAGCCAGGTATAGACCCTGTACCCTAGCCAGGCATAGACCCTGTCACCTAGCCAGGTATAGACCCTGTCACCTGTACCCTAGCCAGGCATATACCCTGTACCCTAGCCAGGTATAGACCCTGTCACCTGTCACCTAGCCAGGCATAGACCCTGTCACATAGCCAGGCATAGACCCAGTCACCTGTACCCTAGCCAGGTATAGACCCTGTACCCTAGCCAGGTATAGACCGTCAACTAGCCAGGTATAGACCCGTCACCTGTACCCTAGCCAGGTATAGACCCTGTCACATAGCCAGGCATAGACCTGTCACCTGTACCCTAGCCAGGCTAGACCCTGTCACATAGCCAGGCATAGACCCTGTCACCTGTACCCAGCCAGTATGCCCTGTACCCTAGCCAGGTATAGACCCTGTCAACTAGCCAGGTATAGACCCTGTCACCTGTACCCTAGCAGGTATAGACGTCACCAGCCAGGTACAGACAATGTCACCTAGCCAGGTACAGACCCTCACCTAGCCAGGTACAGACCCTGTCACCTAGCCAGGTATAGACCCTGTCACCTGTACCCAGCCAGGTTTAGACCCAGTCACCTAGCCAGGTATAGACCCGTACCCTAGCCAGGTATAGACCCTGTTCACCTAGCCAGGCATAGATGTTGTTCACCTGTACCCTAGCCAGGTATAGACCCTGTCACCTAGCCAGGTATAGACCCTGTACCCTAGCCAGGTATAGACCCTGTACCCTAGCCAGGTATAGACCCTGTACCCTGTACCCTAGCCAGGTATAGACCCTGTCACCTAGCCAGGTATAGACCCTGTACCCTAGCCAGGTATAGACCCTGTCACCTGTACCCTAGCCAGGATATAGACCCTGTCACCTGTACACCTAGCCAGGTATAGACCCTGTCACTGTACCTAGCCAGGTTTAGACCTGTCACCTACCAGGCATGACCGCCACCGTCACCTAGCCAGGTAAGACACCGTCACCTAGCCAGGTATAGACCCGTCACCTAGCCAGGTATAGACCCCGTCACCTAGCCAGGTATAGACCCCGTCACCTAGCCAGGTATAGACCCGTCACCTAGCCCGGTATAGACCCCGTCACCTAGCCAGGCATAGACCCGTCACCTGGCCAGGTATGAACCTGTACCTTGCCAGGTATGACCATGTCACACTAGCCAGGTATAAACCCTGTCACCTAGCAGGTACAGACCCTGTCACCTAGCCAGGTATAGACCCTGTCACTGACCCTAGCCAGGTTTAGACCAGTCACCTAGCCAGGTATAGACCCTGTCACCTAGCCAGGTATAGACCCTGTACCCTAGCCAGGTAGACCCTGTCACCTAGCCAGGTATAGACCCTGTACCCTAGCCAGGTATAGACCCTGTCACCTGTACCCTAGCCAGGTATAGACCCTGTCACCTAGCCAGGCATAGACGTTGTCACCTGTACCCTAGCCAGGTATAGACCTGTCACCTAGCCAGGTATAGACCCTGTACCCTAGCCAGGTTAGACCCTGTACCTAGCCAGGTATAGACCCTGTACCCTAGCCAGCATAGACCCTTTACCTAGCCAGGTATAGACCCTGTCACCTAGCCAGGTATATAGACTCTGTCACCTAGCCAGGCATAGACCCTGTCATCTAGCCAGGCATAGACCCTGTCATCTAGCCAGGCATAGGCCCTGTCACCTGTACCCTAGCCAGGTATAGACCCTGTCACCTAGCCAGGTATAGACCATGTCACCTAGCCAGGCATAGACCCTGTCACCTAGCCAGGTATAGACCCCGTCACCTAGCCAGGTATAGACCCCGTCACCTGGCCAGGTATAGACCCTGTCACCTAGCCAGGTATAGACCCTGTCACCTAGCCAGGTATAGACCCCGTCACCTAGCCAGGTATAGACCCTGTCACCTGGCCAGGTATAGACCCCGTCACCTAGCCAGGTATAGACCCCGTCACCTAGCCAGGTATAGACCCGTCACCTAGCCAGGTATAGGCCCGTCCCACATAGCCAGGTATAGCCCCGTCACCTAGCCAGGTATAGCCCCGTCACTAGCCAGGTATAGACCGACACCAGGCATAGACCCGTCACCTGGCCAGGTATAGAACCTGTACCCTTGCCAGGTATAGACCATGTCACCTAGCCAGGTATAAACCCTGTCACCTAGCCAGGTACAGACCCTGTCACCTAGCCAGGTATAGACCCTGTCACCTGTACCCTAGCCAGGTTTAGACCCAGTCACCTAGCAGGTATAGACCCCTGTCACCTAGCCAGGTATAGACCCTGTCACCTAGCCAGGTATAGAACCTGTACCCTAGCGAGGTATAGAACCTGTCACCTAGGCAGGTATAGACCCTGTACCCTAGCCAGTAGTAGACCCTGTCACCTGTACCCTAGCCAGGTATAGACCCTGTCACCTAGCCAGGATAGACGTTGTCACCTGTACCCTAGCAAGGTATAGACCCTGTCACCTAGCCAGGTATAGACCCTGTACCCTAGCCAGGCATAGACCCTGTTACCTAGCCAGGCATAGACCTGTTACCTAGCCAGGTATAGACCTGTCACCTAGCCAGGTATAGACCTGTCACCTAGCCAGCATAGACCCTGTCACCTGTACCCTAGCCAGGTATAGACCCTGTCACCTGTACCTAGCCAGGTATAGACCCTGTCACCTGTACCCTAGCCAGGTATAGACCCTGTCACCTAGCAGGCATAGACCCTGTCACCTAGCCAGGTTTAGACCCTGTCACCTGTACCCTAGCCAGGTATATAGACCCTGTCACCTAGCCAGGCATAGACCCAGTCATCTAGCCAGGCATAGGCCCTGTCACCTAGCCAGGTATAGACCCTGTCACCAAGCCAGGCATAGACCCTGTCACCTAGCCAGGTATAGACCCTGTCACCTGTACCCTAGCCAGGTATAGACCCTGTCACCTAGCCAGGTATAGACCCTGTAACCTAGCCAGGTTTAGACCCAGTCACCTAGCTAGGTATAGACCCTGTCACCTAGCCAGGTACAGACCCTGTCACCTAGCCAGGTACAGACCCTGTCACCTAGCCAGGTATAGACCCTGTCACCTAGCCAGGCATAGACCCTGTCACCTAGCCAGGTATAGACCTAGTCACCTAGCAAGGCATAGACCCTGTCACCTAGCCAGGTATATAGACCCTGTCACCTAGCCAGGATAGACCCGTCATCTAGCAGGTATAGACCCCGTCACCTAGCCAGGCATAGACCCTGTCACCTGGCCAGGTATAGACGCTGTACCTTGCCAGGTATAGACGCTGTACCCTTGCCAGGTATAAACCCTGTCACCTAGCCAGGTATAGACCCTGTCACCTAACCAGATATAGACCCTGTCCCTGTACCCTAGCCAGGTATAGACCCTGTCACCTAGCCAGGTATAGACCCTGTCACCTAGCCAGGTATAGACCCTGTCACCTAGCCAGGTATAGACCCTGTCACCTAGCCAGGTATAGACCCTGTACCCTAGCCAGGTATAGATCCTGTCACCTAGCCAGGTATAGACCCTGTCACCTGTACCCTAGCCAGGTATAGACCCTGTCACCTAGCCAGGCATAGACCCTGTACCCTACCCTAGCCAGGCATAGAACCTGTCACCTAGCCAGGTATAGACCCTGTCACCTAGCCAGGCATAGACCCTGTCACCTGGCCAGGCATAGACCCTGTCACCTGGCCAGGTATAGACCCTGTCACCTAGCCAGGTATAGACCCTGTCACCTGTACCCTAGCCAGGTATAGACCCAGTCACTTAGCAGGTATAGACCCTGTCACCTGGCCAGGTATAGACCCTGTCACCTGTACCCTAGCCAGGTATAGACCTGTCATCTAGCAGGCATAGACCCTGTCACCTGTACCCTAGCCAGGTATAGACCCTGTACCCATACAGGCATAGACCCTGTCACCTAGCCAGGTATAGACCCTGTCACCTGTACCCTAGCCAGGCATATACCCTGTACCCTAGCCAGGTATAGACCCTGTCACCTGTACCCTAGCCAGGCATAGACCCTGTCACATAGCCAGGCATAGACCCAGTCACCTAGCCAGGTTTAGACCCAGTCACCTAGCCAGGTATAGACCCTGTCACCTGTACCCTAGCCAGGTATAAACCCTGTCACCTGTACCCTAGCCAGGCATAGACCCTGTCACCTAGCCAAGTATAGACCCTGTCACCTAGCCAGGTATAGACCCTGTACCCTAGCCAGGTATAGACCCTGTCACCTAGCTAGGTATAGACCCTGTCACCTAGCCAGGTATAGACCCTGTATCCTAGCCAGGTATAGACCCTGTCACCTAGCCAGGCATTGACCCTGTCACCTAGCCAGGTATAGACCCTGTCACCTGTACCCTAGCCAGGTATAGACCCTGTCACCAGCCAGGCATAGACCCTGTCACCTAGCAGTATAGACCCTGTCAAACTGTACCCTAGCCAGGTATAGACCCTGTCACCTGTACCCTAGCCAGGCATGGACCCTGTCACCTAGCCAGGCATAGACCTGTCACCTGTACCCTAACAGGATAGACGTTGTACCTAGCCAGGCATAGACGTTGTCACTGTACCCTAGCCAGGTATAGACCCTGTCACCTAGCCAGGTATAGACCCTGTACCCTAGCCAGGTATAGACCCTGTACCCTAGCCAGGCATAGACCCTGTTACCTAGCCAGGTATAGACCCTGTCACCTAGCCAGGTATATAGACTCTGTCACCTAGCCAGGCATAGACCCTGTCATCTAGCCAGGCATAGACCCTGTCATCTAGCCAGGCATAGGCCCTGTCACCTGTACCCTAGCCAGGTATAGACCCTGTCACCTAGCCAGGTATAGACCTTGTCACCTAGCCAGGCATAGACCGTCACCTAGCCAGGTATAGACCCTGTCACCTAGCCAGGTATAGACCCCGTCACCTAGCCAGGTATAGACCCTGTCACTTGGCCAGGTATAGACCCTGTCACCTAGCCAGGTATAGACCCTGTCACCTGTACCCTAGCCAGGTATAGACCCTGTCACCTAGCCAGGTATAGACCCTGTATCCTAGCCAGGTATAGAACCTGTCACCTAGCCAGGCATGACCCTGTCACCTAGCCAGGTATAGACCCTGTCACCTGTACCTAGCCAGGTATAGACCCTGTCACTAGCCAGGCATAGACCCTGTCACCTAGCCAGGTATAGACCCTGTCAAACTGTACCCTAGCCAGGTATAGACCCTGTCACCTGTACCCTAGCCAGGCATGGACCCTGTCACCTAGCCAGGCATAGACCCTGTCACCTGTACCCTAGCCAGGTATAGACCCTGTACCCTAGCCAGGCATAGACCCTGTCACCTAGCCAGGTATAGACCCTGTCACCTGTACCCTAGCCAGGTATAGACCATGTCACCTAGCCAGGTATAGACCCTGTCACCTGTACCCTAGCAGGGTATAGACCCTGTCACCTGTACCCTAGCAGGGTATAGACCCTGTACCCTAGCCAGGTATAGACCCTGTACCCTTGGAGGTAGACTACCAGGTTAAACATTCAACACACCAGCTATAAGGTTGGAGGTAGACTACCAGGTTAAACATTCAACATACCTGCTATGAGGTTGGAGGTAGACTACCAGGTTAAACATTCAACACACCTGCTATAAGGTTGGAGGTAGACTACCAGGTTAAACATTCAACACACCTGCTATAAGGTTGGAGGTAGACTACCAGGTTAAACATTCAACACACCTGCTATAAGGTTGGAGGTAGACTACCAGGTTAAACATTCAACATACCTGCTATAAGGTTGGAGGTAGACTACCAGGTTAAACATTCAACACACCTGCTATAAGGTTGGAGGTAGACTACCAGGTTAAACATTCAACACACCTGCTATAGGTTGAGGTAGACTACCAGGTTAAACATTCAACACACCTGCTATAAGGTTGGAGGTAGACTACCAGGTTAAACATTCAACATACCTGCTATAAGGTTGGAGGTAGACTACCAGGTTAAACATTCAACACACCTGCTATAAGGTTGGAGGTAGACTACCAGGTTAAACATTCAACACACCTGCTATAAGGTTGGAGGTAGTCTACCAGGTTAAACATTCAACACACGTATAAGGTTGGAGGTAGACTACCAGGTTAAACATTCAACACACCTGCTTAAGGTTTGGAGGTAGGACTACCAGGTTAAACATTCAACAAACTGCTATAAGGTTGGAGTAGGGTTCATGTTATACAATTTCAATTATTAGCAGGTGTGTTGAATGTTTAACCTGGTAGTCTACCTCCAACCTCATAGCGGTATGTTGAATGTTTAACCTGGTAGTACCTCAACCTTATAGCAGTCAGGTGTGTTGAATGTTTAACCTGTGTAGTCTACCTCCAAGGGTACAGGGTCTATACCTGGCTAGGGTTACAGGGTCGAGGTACACCCTGCTAGGTACAGGTGACAGGGTTATAACCCTGCTAGGGTACAGGTGACAGGGTCTATTTACCTGGAGGTATGGGTGACATGGTCATACCTGGCTAGGGTACAGGTGACAGGGTCTAGTACCTGGCTAGGTGACAGGGGTCTGATGCTGGCTAGGTACAGGTCTATACCTGGCTAGGGTAACAGGTGACAGGTGGGTCTATGCCTGGCTAGCGTGACAGGTCCACTGGCTAGGTACAGGTGACAGGGTCTATACCTGGCTAGGGTACAGTTTGACAGGGTCTATAACTGGCTAGTGATGCAGGGTCTATGACTGTGGCTAGGTGACAGGGTCTATACTGGCAGGTACAGGTGACAGGGTCTATACCTGGTAGGTGACAGGGTCAATGCCTGGGTAGGTGACAGGGTCTATACCTGGCTAGGATACAGGGTCTATTACCTGGCTAGGTGACAGGGTCTATACCTGGCTAGGGTACAGGTGACAGGTCTATAACTGGCTAGGTGACAGGGTCTATACCTGGCCAAAGTGACAGGGTCTATACCTGGCTAGGTGACGGGGTCTATACGGCTGGTAGGTGACAGGGTATACGGCTATGGTGACGGTCTATGCTGGCTAGGTGGACAAGGTCTATACCTTGGCTAGGTGACAGGGTCTATACCTGGCTAGGGTACAGGTGACAGGGCCTATGCCTGGCTCGATGACAGGGTCATGCCTGGCTAGATGACAGGGTCTATGCCTGGCTAGGTGACAGAGTCTATATACTGGCTAGGTGACAGGGTCTATACCTGGCTAGGTAACAGGGTCTATGCTGGCTAGGGTACAGGTCTATACCTGGCTAGGGTACAGGGTCTATACCTGGCTAGGTGACAGGGTCTATACCTGGCTAGGGTACAGGTGACAACGTCTATGCCTGGCTAGGTGACAACGTCTATGCCTGGCTAGGGTACAGGTGACAGGGTCTATGCCTGGCTAGGTGACAGGGTCCATGCCTGGCTAGGGTACAGGTGACAGGGTCTATACCTGGCTAGGGTACAGTTTGACAGGGCATACCTGGCTAGGTGACAGTGGGTCTATGACCTGGCTAGGTGACAGGGTCTATACCTGGCTAGGGTACAGGTGACAGGGTCTATACCTGGCTAGGTGACAGGGTAATGCCTGGCTAGGTGAAGGGTCATACTGGTAGGATACAGGGTCTATACCGGCTAGGTGACAGGTGCTATACCTGCTAGGTGACAGGGTCTATAACCTGGCTAGGGTTACAGGGTCTATACCTGCTAGGTGACAGGGTCTATACTTGGCTAGGTGACAGGGTCTATGCCTGGCTAGGGTACAGGTGAACGGGTTTATACCGGCTGGGTACAGGTGACAGGGTCTATACCTGGCTAGGTGACTGGGTCTAAACCTGGCTAGGTGACTGGGTCTATGCCTGGCTATGTGACAGGGTCTATGCCTGGCTAGGGTACAGGTGACAGGGTCTATACCTGGCTAGGGTACAGGGTATATGCCTGGCTAGGGTACAGGTGACAGGGTCTATACCTGGCTAGGTGACAGGGTCTATGCCTGGCTAGGGTACAGGGTCTATACCTGGCTAGGGTACAGGTGACAGGGTCTATGCCTGGCTAGATGACAGGGTCTATACCTGGCTAGGGTACAGGTGACAGGGTCTATACCTGGCCAGGTGACAGGGTCTATACCTGGCTAAGTGACTGGGTCTATACCTGGCTAGGGTACAGGTGACAGGGTCTATACCTGGCTAGGTGACAGGGTCTATACCTGGCCAGGTGACAGGGTCTATGCCTGGCCAGGTGACAGGGTCTATGCCTGGCTAGGTGACAGGGTCTATACCTGGCTAGGTGACAGGGTCTATACCTGGCTAGGGTACAGGGTCTATACCTGGCTAGGTGACAGGGTCTATACCTGGCTAGTGTACAGGTGGTATACCTGGCTAGGTGACAGGGTCTATACCTGGCTAGGGTACAGGGTCTATACCTGGCTAGGTGACAGGGTCTATACCTGGCTAGGGTACAGGGTCTATACCTGGCTAGGGTAGGGTGTATACCTGGCTAGTGACAGGGTCTATACCTGGCTAGGGTACAGGTGACAGGGTCTATATCTGGTTAGGTGACAGGGTCTATACCTGGCTAGGTGACAGGGTTTATACCTGGCAAGGGTACAGCGTCTATACCTGGCAAGGGTACAGCGTCTATACCTGGCCAGGTGACAGGGTCTATGCCTGGCTAGGTGACGGGGTCTATACCTGGCTAGATGACAGGGTCTATGCCTGGCTAGGTGACAGGGTCTATATACCTGGCTAGGTGACAGGGTCTATGCCTTGCTAGGTGACTAGGTCTATACCTGGCTAGGTGACAGGGTCTATGCCTGGCTAGGTGACAGGGTCTATACCTGGCTAGGTGACAGGGTCTGTACTGGCTAGGTGACAGGGTCTGTACCTGGCTAGGTGACAGGGTCTATACCTGGCTAGGTGACTGGGTCTAAACCTGGCTAGGTTACAGGGTCTATACCTGGCTAGGTGACAGGGTCTATACCTGGCTAGGTGACAGGGTCTATACCTGGCTAGGTGACAGGGTCTATGCCTGGCTTGGTGACAAGGTCTATACCTGGCTAGGTGACAGGGTCTATGCCTGGCTAGGTGACATGGTCTATACCTGGCTAGGTAACAGGGTCTATACCTGGCTAGGGTACAGGTGACAGGGTCTAAACCTGGCTAGGTGACAGGGTCTATGCCTGGCTAGGTGACAGGGTCTATACCTGGCTAGGGTACAGGTGACAGGGTCTATACCTGGCTAGGGTACAGGTGACAGGGTCTATACCTGGCTAGGGTACAGGTGACAGGGTCTATGCCTGGCTAGGTGACAGGGTCTATACCTGGCTGGTGACAGGTCTATACTGGCTAGGTAACAGGGTCTATGCCTGGCTAGGACAGGGTATACCTGGCTAGGGTACAGGGTCTATACCTGGCTAGGTGACAGGGTCTATACCTGGCTAGGGTACAGGTGACAACGTCTATGCCTGGCTAGGTGACAGGGTCTATACCTGGCTAGGGTACAGGTGACAGGGTCTATACCTGGCTAGGGTACAGGGTCTATACCTGGCTAGGTGACAGGTTCTATACCTCGCTAGGGTACAGGGTCTATACCTGGCTAGGTGACAGGGTCTATACCTGGCTAGGTGACAGGGTCTATACCTGGCTAGGTGACTGGGTCTAAACCTGGCTAGGGTACAGGTGACAGGGTCTATACCTGGCTAGGTGACAGGGTCTGTACCTGGCTAGGTGACAGGGTTTATACCTGGCTAGGTGACATGGTCTATACCTGGCAAGGGTACAGGTTCTATACCTGGCCAGGTGACGGGGTCTATGCCTGGCTAGGTGACGGGGTCTATACCTGGCTAGGTGACGGGGCCTATACCTGGCTAGGTGACGGGGCCTATACTGGCTAGGTGACGGGCCTATACCTGGCTAGGTGAGGGGTCTATACCTGGCTAGGTGACGGGGTCTATACCTGGCTAGGTGACGGGGTCTATACCTGGCTAGGTGACAGGGTCTATACCTGGCTAGGTGACGGGGTCTATACCTGGCTAGGTGACAGGGTCTATACCTGGCTAGGTGACAGGGTCTATACCTGGCTAGGTGACGGGGTCTATACCTGGCTAGGTGACAGGGTCTATACCTGGCTAGGTGACAGGGTCTATGCCTGGCTAGGATGGTCTATACTGGCTAGGTGACAGGGTCTATACCTGCTAGGGTACAGGTGACAGGGCCTATGCCTGGCTAGTGACAGGGTCTATGCCTGGCTAGAACAGGGTCTATGCCTGGCTAGGTGACAGAGTCTATATACCTGGCTAGGTGACAGGGTCTATACCTGGCTAGGTAACAGGGTCTATGCCTGGCTAGGGTACAGGGTCTATACCTGGCTAGGGTACAGGGTCTATACCTGGCTAGGGTACAGGGTCTATACCTGGCTAGGTGACAGGGTCTATACCTGGCTAGGGTACAGGTGACAACGTCTATGCCTGGCTAGGTGACAGGGTCTATACCTGGCTAGGGTACAGGTGACAGGGTCTATACCTGGCTAGGGTACAGGGTCTATACCTGGCTAGGTGACAGGGTCTATACCTTGCTAGGGTACAGGGTCTATACCTGGCTAGGTGACAGGGTCTATACCTGGCTAGGTGACTGGGTCTAAACCTGGCTAGGGTACAGGTGACAGGGTCTATACCTGGCTAGGTGACAGGGTCTGTACCTGGCTAGGTGACAGGGTTTATACCTGGCTAGGTGACATGGTCTATACCTGGCAAGGGTACAGGTTCTATACCTGGCCAGGTGACAGGGTCTATGCCTGGCTAGGTGACGGGGTCTATACCTGGCTAGGTGACGGGGTCTATACCTGGCTAGGTGACGGGGTCTATACCTGGCTAGGTGACGGGGTCTATACCTGGCTAGGTGACGGGGTCTATACCTGGCTAGGTGACGGGGTCTATACCTGGCTAGGTGACGGTGGCAGGGTCTATGCCTGGCTAGGTGACAGGGTCTAAACCTGGCTAGGGTACAGGTGACAGGGTCTATACCTGGCTAGGGTACAGGTGACAGGGTCTATACCTGGCTAGGGTACAGGTGACAGGGTCTATACCTGGCTAGGGTACAGGTGACAGGGTCTATGCCTGGCTAGGTGACAGGGTCTATACCTGGCTAGGTGACAGGGTCTATGCTGGCTAGGGTAAAGGGTCTATACCTGGCTAGGGTACAGGGTCTATACTGGCTAGGTGACAGGGTCTATACCTGGCTAGGGTACAGGTGACAACATCTATGCCTGGCTAGGTGACAGGGTCTATACCTGGCTAGGGTACAGGGTCTATACCTGGCTAGGGTACAGGGTCTAGACCTGGTTAGGGTACAGGTGACAGGGTCTATACCTGGCTAGGTGACAGGGTCTATGCCTGGCTAGGTGACAGGGTCTGTACCTGGCTAGGTGACATTGTCTGTACCTGGCTAGGTGACAGGGTCTATACCTGGCTAGGGTACAGGTGACAGGGTCTATACCTGGCTAGTTGACAGGGTCTATACCTGGCTAGGGTACAGGGTCTATACCTGGCTAGGGTACAGGTGACAGGGTCTATGCCTGGCTATGTGACAGGGTCTATGCCTGGCTAGGGTACAGGTGACAGGGTCTATGCCTGGCTATGTGACAGGGTCTATACCTGGCTAGGGTACAGGTGACAGGGTCTATACCTGGCTAGTTGACAGGGTCTATACCTGGCTAGGGTACAGGGTCTATACCTGGCTAGGGTACAGGTGACTGGGTCTATGCCTGGCTATGTGACAGGGTCTATGCCTGGCTAGGTGACAGGTGACAGGGTCTATACCTGGCTAGGGTACAGGGTATATGCCTGGCTAGGGTACAGGTGACAGGGTCTATACTGGCTAGGTGACAGGGTCTATGCTGGCTGGGTACAGGGTCTATAACCTGGCTAGGGTACAGGTGACAGGGTCTATGCCTGGCTAGATGACAGGGTCTATACCTGGCTAGGGTACAGGTGACAGGGTCTATACCTGGCCAGGTGACAGGGTCTATACTGGCTAAGTGACGGGTCTATACCTGGCTAGGGTACAGGTGACGGGTCTATACCTGGCTAGGTGACAGGGTCTATACCTGGCCAGGTGACAGGGTCTATGCCTGGCCAGGTGACAGGGTCTATGCTGGCTAGGTGACAGGGTCTATAACTGGCTAGGTGACAGGTTCATGCCTGGCTAGGGTAGGGTACAGGGTCTATGCTGGCTAGGTGACAGGGTCTATACCTGGCTAGGGTACAGGTGACAGGGTCTATACCTGGCTAGGTGACAGGGTCTATACCTGGCTAGGGTACAGGGTCTATACCTGGCTAGGTGACAGGGTCTATACCTGGCTAGGTGACAGGGTCTATACCTGGCTAGGGTACAGGGTCTATACCTGGCTAGGTGACAGGGTCTATACCTGGCTAGGGTACAGGTGACAGGGTCTATACCTGGCTAGGATACAGGGTTATGCCTGGCTAGGTGACAGGGTTTATACCTGGCAAGGGTACAGCGTCTATACCTGGCAAGGGTACAGCGTCTATACCTGGCTAGGTGACAGGGTCTATGCCTGGCTAGGTGACGGGGTCTATACCTGGCTAGGTGACAGGGTCTATGCCTGGCTAGGTGACAGGGTCTATACCTGGCTAGGTGACAGGGTCTATGCCTGGCTAGGTGAATAGGTCTATACTGGCTAGGTGACAGGGTCTATGCCTGGCTAGGTGACAGGGTCTATACCTGGCTAGGTGACAGGGTCTGTACCTGGCTAGGTGACAGGGTCTTACCTGGCTAGGTGACAGGGTCTATACCTGGCTAGGTGACGGGTCTATACCTGGCTAGGTTACAGGGTCTATACCTGGCTAGGTGACAGGGTCTATACCTGGCTAGGGTACAGGTGACAGGACAGGGTCTATACCTGGCTAGGTGACAGGTCTATGCTGGCTTGGTGACAGGGTCTATGCCTGGCTAGGTGACAGGGTCTATGCCTGGCTAGGTGACATGGTCTATACCTGGCTAGGTAACAGGGTCTATACCGTTAGGGTACAGGTGACAGGGTCTATACCTGGCTAGGTGACAGGGTCTATGCCTGGCTAGGTGACAGGGTCTATACCTGGCTAGGGTACAGGGTCTATACCTGGTTAGGGTACAGGTGACAGGGTCTATACCTGGCTAGGGTACAGGTGACAGGGTCTATGCCTGGCTAGGTGACAGGGTCTATACCTGGCTAGGTGACAGGGTCTATACCTGGCTAGGTAACAGGGTCTATGCCTGGCTAGGGTACAGGGTCTATACCTGGCTAGGGTACAGGGTCTATACCTGGCTAGGTGACAGGGTCTATACCTGGCTAGGGTACAGGTGACAACGTCTATGCCTGGCTAGGTGACAGGGTCTATACCTGGCTAGGGTACAGGTGACAGGGTCTATACCTGGCTAGGGTACAGGGTCTATACCTGGTAGGTGACAGGTTCTATAACCTGCTAGGGTACAGGGTCTATACCTGGCTAGGTGACAGGGTCTATACCTGGCTAGGTGACAGGGTCTATACCTGGCTAGGTGACTGGGTCTAAACCTGGCTAGGGTACAGGTGACAGGGTCTATACCGGCTAGGTGACAGGGTCTGTACCTGGCTAGGTGACAGGGTTTATACCTGGCTAGGTGACATGGTCTATACCTGGCAAGGGTACAGGTTCTATACCTGGCCAGGTGACGGGGTCTATGCCTGGCTAGGTGACGGGGTCTATACCTGGCTAGGTGACGGGGCCTATACCTGGCTAGGTGACGGGGCCTATACCTGGCTAGGTGACGGGGCTATACGTGCAGGTGACAGGGTCTATACCTGGCTAGGTGACGGGGTCTATACCTGGCTAGGTGACGGGGTCTATACCTGGCCAGGTGACAGGGTCTATACCTGGCTAGGTGACGGGGTCTATACCTGGCTAGGTGACAGGGTCTATACCTGGCTAGGTGACAGGGTCTATACCTGGCTAGGTGACAGGGTCTATACCTGGCTAGGTGACGGGGTCTATACCTGGCTAGGTGACAGGGTCTATGCCTGGCTAGGTGACTGGTCTATACCTGGCTAGGTGACAGGGTCTATACCTGGCTAGGTGACAGGGCCTATGCCTGGCTAGATGACTGGGTCTATGCCTGGCTAGATGACAGGGTCTATGCCTGGCTAGGTGACAGAGGTCTTATACCTGGCTAGGTGACAGGGTTACCTGGCTAGGTAACAGGGTCTATGCCTGGCTAGGGTACAGGGTCTATACCTGGCTAGGGTACAGGGTCTATACCTGGCTAGGGTACAGGGTCTATACCTGGTAGGTGACAGGGTCTATACCTGGCTAGGGTACAGGTGACAACGTCTATGCCTGGCTAGGTGACAGGGTCTATACCTGGCTAGGGTACAGGTGACAGGGTCTATACCTGGCTAGGGTACAGGGTCTATACGCTGTGCAGGTGACAGGGTCTATACCTTGTTAGGGTACAGGGTCTATACCTGGCTAGGTGACTGGGTCTAAACCTGGTAGGGTACAGGTGACAGGGTCTAACCTGGCTAGGTGACAGGGTCTGTACCTGGCTAGGTGACAGGGTTATACTGGCTAGGTGACAGGGTCTATACCTGGCTAGGGTACAGGTTCTATACCTGGCCAGGTGACAGGGTCTGTACCTGGCTAGGTGACGGGGTCTATACCTGGCTAGGTGACGGGGTCTATACCTGGCCAGGTGACGGGGTCTATACCTGGCTAGGTGACGGGGTCTATACCTGGCTAGGTGACGGGGTCTATACCTGGCTAGTTGACGGGGTCTATACCTGGCTAGGTGACGGTGGCAGGGTCTATGCCTGGCTAGGTGACAGGGTCTAAACCTGGCTAGGGTACAGGTGACAGGGTCTATACCTGGCTAGGGTACAGGTGACAGGGTCTATACCTGGCTAGGGTACAGGTGACAGGGTCTATACCTGGCTAGGGTACAGGTGACAGGGTCTATGCCTGGCTAGGTGACAGGGTCTATACCTGGCTAGGTGACAGGGTCTATGCCTGGCTAGGGTACAGGGTCTATACCTGGCTAGGGTACAGGGTCTATACCTGGCTAGGTGACAGGGTCTATACCTGGCTAGGGTACAGGTGACAACATCTATGCCTGGCTAGGTGACAGGGTCTATACCTGGCTAGGGTACAGGGTCTATACCTGGCTAGGTGACTGGGTCTAAACCTGGCTAGGGTACAGGTGACAGGGTCTATACCTGGCTAGGTGACAGGGTCTGTACCTGGCTAGGTGACAGGGTCTGTACCTGGCTAGGTGACATTGTCTGTACCTGGCTAGGTGACAGGGTCTATACCTGGCTAGGTGACAGGGTCTATACCTGGCTAGGGTACAGGTGACAGGGTCTATACCTGGCTAGTTGACAGGGTCTATACCTGGCTAGGTGACTGGGTCTAAACCTGGCTAGGGTACAGGTGACAGGGTCTAAACCTGGCTAGGGTACAGGTGACAGGGTTTATACCTGGCTAGGTGACTGGGTCTAAACCTGGCTAGGGTACAGGTGACAGGGTCTATACCTGGCTAGGTGACAGGGTCTATACCTGGCTAGGTGACAGGGTCTGTACCTGGCTAGGTGACAGGGTCTATACCTGGCTAGGGTACAGGTGACAGGATCTATACCTGGCTAGGGTACAGGTGACAGGGTCTATGCCTGGCTAGGTGACAGGGTCTATACCTGGCTAGGTGACAGGGTCTATACCTGGCTAGGTGACAGGGTCTATGCCTGGCTAGGGTACAGGGTCTATACCTGGCTAGGGTACAGGGTCTATACCTGGCTAGGTGACAGGGTCTATACCTGGCTAGGGTACAGGTGACAACGTCTATGCCTGCTAGGTGACAGGGTCTATACCTGGCTAGGGTACAGGTGACAGGGTCTATACCTGGCTAGGGTACAGGGTCTATACTGGCTAGGTGACTGGGTCTAAACCTGGCTAGGGTACAGGTGACAGGGTCTATACTGGCTAGGTGACTGGGTCTAAACCTGGCTAGGGTACAGGGACAGGGTCTATACCTGGCTAGGTGACAGGGTCTGTACCTGGCTAGGTGACAGGGTCTTACTGGCTAGGTGACAGGGTCTATACCTGGCTAGGGTACAGGTGACAGGGTCTATACCTGGCTAGGTGACTGGGTCTAAACCTGGCTAGGGTACAGGTGACAGGGTCTAAACCTGGCTAGGGTACAGGTGACAGGGTCTATACCTGGCTAGGTGACGGGGTCTATACCTGGCTAGGTGACGGGGTCTATACCTGGCTAGGTAACAGGGTCTATGCCTGGCTAGGGTACAGGGTCTATACCTGGCTAGGGTACAGGGTCTATACCTGGCTAGGTGACAGGGTCTATACCTGGCTAGGGTACAGGTGACAACGTCTATGCCTGGCTAGGTGACAGGGTCTATACCTGGCTAGGGTACAGGTGACAGGGTCTATACCTGGCTAGGGTACAGGGTCTATACCTGGCTAGGTGACTGGGTCTAAACCTGGCTAGGGTACAGGTGACAGGGTCTATACCTGGCTAGGTGACTGGGTCTAAACCTGGCTAGGGTACAGGTGACAGGGTCTATACCTGGCTAGGTGACAGGGTCTGTACCTGGCTAGGTGACAGGGTCTGTACCTGGCTAGGTGACAGGGTCTATACCTGGCTAGGGTACAGGTGACAGGGTCTATACCTGGCTAGGTGACTGGGTCTAAACCTGGCTAGGGTACAGGTGACAGGGTCTAAACCTGGCTAGGGTACAGGTGACAGGGTCTATACCTGGCTAGGTGACGGGGTCTATACCTGGCTAGGTGACGGGGTCTATACCTGGCTAGGTGACCATAGGCTAACATGGTTCAGACTCCATAACATTTAGTCTCTCATGGGTATGAAGATACAGGGGGTTAACATAGTAGAATTCTTGAATACATGATGAAACTAATATTGTCAAGCTGTCTGTGTATTCAACTGTTTTGTTGTAGCCATGTTTGTGTAACAACACATAGTGGAGCAAGACTTATCTATCCTCTTTCTATATGTTTCTCTCTCTCTTTCCTTCCCCCTCTCTCTCTCTCTCTCGTTCCCTTCCCCTCTCTCTCTTTCTGTTCCTCTTTGCTCTGTCCTTCTATCATTCTCCCCTCTCTCTCTCTTTCCCTTCCCCTCTCTTCTTTCTGTTCTCTTTGCTCTGTCCTTCTTCATTCTCCCTCTCTCTCTCTCTCTCTCTCTCTTGTCTCTGTCTCTGTCTCTGTTCTGTCTCTGTCTTTGTCTCTCGCTCTTGTTTTCTCTCTCTTTGCTCTCGGTTTCCATCTCACTCACTCCCTTCCTCCTCCCTCCCTCCTTCCTTCTCTATTGCGCTCTCCCTCCCTCCCTCTCCTTTGTCCCTCCCCTCCCTCCATCCCTCCCTCCTTTGCTCTCTCCCTCCTCTCTCTTGCATTCCCCCCTCCCTCTCACGTTGCACCCTGCCCCTCCCGTTCTCTTTCTCTCTCACATTGCTCCCTTCCCCCATCTCCTCTCTTTCTCTCTTTCTCTCTCTCTACCATTCCTCCTTCCCCCACTGTTGCTGCCTCTCTTTTCCTTTCTCCTCACTCCACCATTTCACTCCCTCCCTCCCTCCCATGTTCTCTTTATTCCTCCTTCCCTCCCCCCTCAATCCCTCTTTCATTCCATGCAATCATCTGTTCTAGCTCTCTCTCCGCTCTCTCTTTCTCTCTGCTCACTCTCTCCCTCTCTCTCTGTGCTTCCTCCATTAAGCCCCCATTTTGTCCTTCCTCTGAAAGCTTATCCTCCCTCTTTCCACCATGTTCTCTCCATCAGTTTTTTCCCTCTCTCCTTCATATTCTCTCCATCATGTTGTTCCCCTCTTCCAGACCATTTATTATACCAACTTTACTGACTGATATTTGATTCAGAAATGTGCTTTAAACAAACTCTGTTGAATCTGATCTACTTAAAGCTGGTGTTAGTTAGTTTTTCTAGAAGTGTCCCAGTGTGTTGGTGTCTAACCATTACTCATTAGAACCATGGTGTCCCACATACTGTCTATTACAACACAATATCTGCTTCTCTGTGGGTCATGGCTGTTGGTTGGGTTCCACAGGTGTCCATTTCTGTAATACACAATATGCTGATGGACCAGGGGACAGTGTTGAGCTCAGTTCCCCCCAGTACTAATGTAGTGTTGACCAGGGGACAGTGTTGAGCTCAGTTCCCCCCAGTACTAACTAGTGTAGTGTTGACCAGGGGACAGACCAGGGGACAGTGTTGACCTCAGTTTCCCCAGTACTAACTAATGTAGTGTTGACCAGGGGACACAGACCAGGGGACAGTGTTGAGCTCAGTTTCCCCCAGTACTAACTAGTGTAGTGTTGCAGGGGACAGACCAGGGGACAGTGTTGACCTCAGTTTCCCCAGTACTAGTGTAGTGTTGACCAGGGGACAGTGTTGAGCTCAGTTTCCCCAGTACTAGTGTAGTGTGGACCAGGGGACAGTGTTGAGCTAGTTTCCCAGTACTAATGTAGTGTTGACCAGGGGAAAGACCAGGGGACAGTGTTGAGCTCAGTTTCCCAGTACTAGTGTAGTGTGGACCAGGGGACAGTGTTGAGCTCAGTTTCCCCCAGTATAGTGTAGTGTGGACCA
Source organism: Salvelinus namaycush (assembly GCF_016432855.1). Taxonomy (NCBI): domain Eukaryota; kingdom Metazoa; phylum Chordata; class Actinopteri; order Salmoniformes; family Salmonidae; genus Salvelinus; species Salvelinus namaycush. Next base: position 148,067 of record NW_024061170.1, read on the forward strand.
GGGGACAGTGTTGAGCTCAGTTTCCCCAGTACTAATGTAGTGTTGACCAGGGGACAGACCAGGGGACAGTGTTGAGCTCAGTTTCCCCCAGTACTAGTGTAGTGTTGACCAGGGGACAGTGTTGAGCTCAGTTCCCTGTACTAGTGTAGTGTTGACCAGGGGACAGTGTGGAGCTCAGTTTCCCCAGTACATAGTGTAGTGTTGACCAGGGGACAGTGTTGAGCTCAGTTTCCCCCAGTACTAGTGTAGTGTTGACCAGGGGACAGACCAGGGGACAGTGTTGATCTCAGTTTCCCAGTACTAACTAATGTAGTGTTGACCAGGGGACACAGACCAGGGGACAGTGTTGAGCTCAGTTTCCCCCAGTACTAGTGTAGTGTTGACCAGGGGACAGACCAGGGGACAGTGTTGATCTCAGTTTCCCCAGTACTAGTGTAGTGTTGACCAGGGGACAGACCAGGGGACAGTGTTGAGCTCAGTTTCCCCAGTACTAGTGTAGTGTGGACCAGGGGACAGTGTTGAGCTCAGTTTCCCAGTACTAATGTAGTGTTGAACAGGGGACAGACCAGGGGACAGTGTTGAGCTCAGTTTCCCCAGTACTAGTGTAGTGTGGACCAGGGGACAGTGTTGAGCTCAGTTTCCCCAGTACTAGTGTAGTGTTGACCAGGGGACAGACCAGGGGACAGTGTTGAGCTCAGTTTCCCCAGTACTAGTGTAGTGTGGACCAGGGGACAGTGTTGAGCTCAGTTTCCCAGTACTAATGTAGTGTTGACCAGGGGACAGACCAGGGGACAGTGTTGAGCTCAGTTTCCCAGTACTAGTGTAGTGTGGACCAGGGGACGTGTTGAGCTCAGTTTCCCCCAGTACTAGTGTAGTGTGGACCAGGGGACAGTGTTGAGCTCAGTTTCCCCCAGTACTAATGTAGTGTTGACCAGGGGACAGACCAGGGGACAGTGTTGAGCTCAGTTTCCCCAGTACTAGTGTAGTGTTGACCAGGGGACAGTGTTGATCTCAGTTCCTGTACTAGTGTAGTGTTGACCAGGGGACAGTGTGGAGCTCAGTTTCCCCAGTACTAGTGTAGTGTTGACCAGGGGACAGTGTGGAGCTCAGTTTCCCCCAGTACTAGTGTAGTGTTGACCAGGGGACAGTGGGGAGCTCAGTTTCCCCCAGTACTAGTGTAGTGTGGACCAGGGGACAGTGTTGATCTCAGTTTCCCCAGTACTAGTGTAGTGTGGACCAGGGGACAGACCAGGGGACAGTGTTGATCTCAGTTTCCCCCAGTACTAATGTAGTGTTGACCAGGGGACAGACCAGGGGACAGTGTTGAGCTCAGTTTCCCCCAGTACTAGTGTAGTGTTGACCAGGGAACAATTTTGAGATCAATCCCCCATCTAGTGTAGTGTTGACCAGGGGACAGACCAGCGGGACAGTGTTGGTCTCAGTTTCCCCAGTACTAATGTAGTGTGACCAGGGGACAGTGTTCTACTGTACCTCCATTTACTATAATCCCAGTACCACCTCCATGACATTACTATAATCTACTGTACCACCTCCATGACATTACTATAACTTCTACTGTACACCTCCATGACATTACTCTAATCTACTGTTACCTACCTCCATGACATTACTATAATTCTACTGTAACCTCCTCCATGAACATTACTATAATGCTACATGTACCACCTCCATGACAATTACTATAATCTAACTGTACCACCTCCCATTGACATTACTATAATCTACTGACTTACCATCCCCATGACATTACTATAATCTACTTGTACCACCTCCATGACATTACTATAATCTACTGTACCACCTCCATGTACATTCTATAATTACTGTACCACCTCTCATGACATTTACATTAATCTTTACTGTACACATCCATGACATTACTATATCTACATGTACCAGCCTCCATGACATTACTATAATTCACTGTTACCAGCCCTCCATGACTATCTACTATAATCTACTGTACCTCCATTACTACTCCCAGTTACACCTCCATGAACCATTACTAATCTACTGTACCACCCTCCATGACCATTACTATAATCTTACTGTACCACCTCCATTGACATTACTATAATCTACTGTACCACCTCCATGACATTACTATAATCTACATGTACCACCTCCATGACAATTTACTATAATCTACTGTACCTACCATGACATTACTATAATCTACTGTCCCACCTCCATGACCTTACTATCATCTACCAGTACCACCTTCCATGGACATTACTATAATCTACTTGTTACCACCTCCATGACATTACTATAATCTACTGTACTACCTCCATGACATTACTATAATCTACTGTACCACCTCCATGACATTACTATAATCTACTGTACCACCTCCATGACATTACTATAATCTACTGTACCACCTCCATGACATTACTATAATCTACTGTACCACCTCCATGACATTACTATAATCTACTGTACCACCTCCATGACATTACTATAATCTACTGTACCACCTCCATGACATTACTATAATCTACTGTACCACCTCCATGACATTACTATAATCTACTGTACCACCTCCATGACATTACTATAATCTACTGTACCACCTCCATGACATTACTATAATCTACTGTACCACCTCCATGACATTACTATAATCTACTGTACCACCTCCATGACATTACTATAATCTACTGTACCACCTCCATGACATTACTATAATCTACTGTACCACCTCCATGACATTACTATAATCTACTGTACCACCTCCATGACATTACTATAATCTACTGTACCACCTCCATGACATTACTATAATCTACTGTACCACCTCCATGACATTACTATAATCTACTGTACCACCTCCATGACATTACTATAATCTACTGTACCACCTCCATGACATTACTATAATCTACTGTACCACCTCCATGACATTACTATAATCTACTGTACCACCTCCATGACATTACTATAATCTACTGTACCACCTCCATGACATTACTATAATCTACTGTACCACCTCCATGACATTACTATAATCTACTGTACCACCTCCATGACATTACTATAATCTACTGTACCACCTCCATGACATTACTATAATCTACTGTACCACCTCCATGACATTACTATAATCTACTGTACCACCTCCATGACATTACTATAATCTACTGTACCACCTCCATGACATTACTATAATCTACTGTACCACCTCCATGACATTACTATAATCTACTGTACCACCTCCATGACATTACTATAATCTACTGTACCACCTCCATGACATTACTATAATCTACTGTACCACCTCCATGACATTACTATAATCTACTGTACCACCTCCATGACATTACTATAATCTACTGTACCACCTCCATGACATTACTATAATCTACTGTACCACCTCCATGACATTACTATAATCTACTGTACCACCTCCATGACATTACTATAATCTACTGTACCACCTCCATGACATTACTATAATCTACTGTACCACCTCCATGACATTACTATAATCTACTGTACCACCTCCATGACATTACTATAATCTACTGTACCACCTCCATGACATTACTATAATCTACTGTACCACCTCCATGACATTACTATAATCTACTGTACCACCTCCATGACATTACTATAATCTACTGTACCACCTCCATGACATTACTATAATCTACTGTACCACCTCCATGACATTACTATAATCTACTGTACCACCTCCATGACATTACTATAATCTACTGTACCACCTCCATGACATTACTATAATCTACTGTACCACCTCCATGACATTACTATAATCTACTGTACCACCTCCATGACATTACTATAATCTACTGTACCACCTCCATGACATTACTATAATCTACTGTACCACCTCCACGACATTACTATAATCTACTATACCTCCATGACATTACTATAATCTACTGTACCACCTCCATGACATTACTATAATCTACTGTACCACCTCCATGACATTACTATAATCTACTGTACCACCTCCATGACATTACTATAATCTACTGTACCACCTCCATGACATTACTATAATCTACTGTACCACCTCCATGACATTACTATAATCTACTGTACCACCTCCATGACATTACTATAATCTACTGTACCACCTCCATGACATTACTATAATCTACTGTACCACCTCCATGACATTACTATAATCTACTGTACCACCTCCATGACATTACTATAATCTACTGTACCACCTCCATGACATTACTATAATCTACTGTACCACCTCCATGACATTACTATAATCTACTGTACCACCTCCATGACATTACTATAATCTACTGTACCTCCATGACATTACTATAATCTACTGTACCACCTCCACGACATTACTATAATCTACTGTACCACCTCCATGACATTACTATAATCTACTGTACCACCTCCATGACATTACTATAATCTACTGTACCACCTCCATGACATTACTATAATCTACTGTACCACCTCCACGACATTACTATAATCTACTGTACCACCTCCATGACATTACTATAATCTACTGTACCTCCATGACATTACTATAATCTACTGTACCACCTCCATGACATTACTATAATCTACTGTACCACCTCCATGACATTACTATAATCTACTGTACCACCTCCATGACATTACTATAATCTACTGTACCACCTCCATGACATTACTATAATCTACTGTACCACCTCCATGACATTACTATAATCTACTGTACCACCTCCATGACATTACTATAATCTACTGTACCACCTCCATGACATTACTATAATCTACTGTACCACCTCCATGACATTACTATAATCTACTGTACCACCTCCATGACATTACTATAATCTACTGTACCACCTCCATGACATTACTATAATCTACTGTACCAGCTCCATGACATTACTATAATCTACAGTACCACCTCCATGACATTACTATAATCTACTGTACCACCTCCATGACATTACTATAATCTACTGTACCACCTCCATGACATTACTATAATCTACTGTACCACCTCCATGACATTACTATAATCTACTGTACCACCTCCATGACATTACTATAATCTACTGTACCACCTCCATGACATTACTATAATCTACTGTACCACCTCCATGACATTACTATAATCTACTGTACCACCTCCATGACATTACTATAATCTACTGTACCACCTCCATGACATTACTATAATCTACTGTACCACCTCCATGACATTACTATAATCTACTGTACCACCTCCATGACATTACTATAATCTACTGTACCACCTCCATGACATTACTATAATCTACTGTACCACCTCCATGACATTACTATAATCTACTGTACCACCTCCATGACATTACTATAATCTACTGTACCACCTCCATGACATTACTATAATCTCCAGTACCACCTCCATGACATTACTATAATCTACTGTACCTCCATGACATTACTATAATCTACTGTACCTCCATTACTATAATCTCCAGTACCACCTCCATGACATTACTATAATCTACTGTACCACCTCCATGACATTACTATAATCTACTGTACCACCTCCATGACATTACTATAATCTACTGTACCACCTCCATGACATTACTATAATCTACTGTACCACCTCCATGACATTACTATAATCTACTGTACCACCTCCATGACATTACTATAATCTACTGTACCTCCATTACTATAATCTCCAGTACCACCTCCATGACATTACTATAATCTACTGTACCACCTCCATGACATTACTATAATCTACTGTACCACCTCCATGACATTACTATAATCTACAGTACCACCTCCATGACATTACTATAATCTACTGTACCACCTCCATGACATTACTATAATCTACTGTACCTCCATTACTATAATCTCCAGTACCACCTCCATGACATTACTATAATCTACTGTACCACCTCCATGACATTACTATAATCTACTATTACTATAATCTACTGTACCTCCTCCATGACATTACTATAATCTACTGTACCTCCATTACTATAATCTCCAGTACCACCTCCATGACATTACTATAATCTACTGTACCACCTCCATGACATTACTATAATCTACTGTACCACCTCCATGACATTACTATAATCTACTGTACCACCTCCATGACATTACTATAATCTACTGTACCACCTCCATGACATTACTATAATCTACTGTACCTCCATTACTATAATCTCCAGTACCACCTCCATGACATTACTATAATCTACTGTACCACCTCCATGACATTACTATAATCTACTGTACCACCTCCATGACATTACTATAATCTACAGTACCACCTCCATGACATTACTATAATCTACTGTACCACCTCCATGACATTACTATAATCTACTGTACCTCCATTACTATAATCTCCAGTACCACCTCCATGACATTACTATAATCTACTGTACCACCTCCATGACATTACTATAATCTACTGTACCACCTCCATGACATTACTATAATCTACTGTACCTCCTCCATGACATTACTATAATCTACTGTACCTCCATTACTATAATCTCCAGTACCACCTCCATGACATTACTATAATCTACTGTACCACCTCCATGACATTACTATAATCTACTGTACCACCTCCATGACATTACTATAATCTACTGTACCTCCTCCATGACATTACTATAATCTACTGTACCCCCTCCATGACATTACTATAATCTACTGTACCACCTCCATGACATTACTATAATCTACTGTACCACCTCCATGACATTACTATAATCTACTGTACCACCTCCATGACATTACTATAATCTACTGTACCACCTCCATGACATTACTATAATCTACTGTACCAGCCTCCATGACATTACTATAATCTACTGTACCACCTCCATGACATTACTATAATCTACTGTACCACCTCCATGACATTACTATAATCTACTGTACCACCTCCATGACATTACTATAATCTACTGTACCACCTCCATGACATTACTATAATCTACTGTACCACCTCCATGACATTACTATAATCTACTGTACCACCTCCATGACATTACTATAATCTACTGTACCACCTCCATGACATTACTATAATCTACTGTACCACCTCCATGACATTACTATAATCTACTGTACCACCTCCATGACATTACTATAATCTACTGTACCACCTCCATGACATTACTATAATCTACTGTACCACCTCCATGACATTACTATAATCTACTGTACCACCTCCATGACATTACTATAATCTACTGTACCACCTCCATGACATTACTATAATCTACTGTACCACCTCCATGACATTACTATAATCTACTGTACCACCTCCATGACATTACTATAATCTACTGTACCACCTCCATGACATTACTATAATCTACTGTACCACCTCCATGACATTACTATAATCTACTGTACCACCTCCATGACATTACTATAATCTACTGTACCACCTCCATGACATTACTATAATCTACTGTACCACCTCCATGACATTACTATAATCTACTGTACCACCTCCATGACATTACTATAATCTACTGTACCACCTCCATGACATTACTATAATCTACTGTACCACCTCCATGACATTACTATAATCTACTGTACCACCTCCATGACATTACTATAATCTACTGTACCACCTCCATGACATTACTATAATCTACTGTACCACCTCCATGACATTACTATAATCTACTGTACCACCTCCATGACATTACTATAATCTACTGTACCACCTCCATGACATTACTATAATCTACTGTACCACCTCCATGACATTACTATAATCTACTGTACCACCTCCATGACATTACTATAATCTACTGTACCACCTCCATGACATTACTATAATCTACTGTACCACCTCCATGACATTACTATAATCTACTGTACCACCTCCATGACATTACTATAATCTACTGTACCACCTCCATGACATTACTATAATCTACTGTACCACCTCCATGACATTACTATAATCTACTGTACCACCTCCATGACATTACTATAATCTACTGTACCACCTCCATGACATTACTATAATCTACTGTACCACCTCCATGACATTACTATAATCTACTGTACCACCTCCATGACATTACTATAATCTACTGTACCACCTCCATGACATTACTATAATCTACTGTACCACCTTCATGACATTACTATAATCTACTGTACCACCTCCATGACATTACTATAATCTACTGTACCACCTCCATGACATTACTATAATCTACTGTACCCTCCATGACATTACTATAATCTACTGTACCACCTTCATGACATTACTATAATCTACTGTACCCTCCATGACATTACTATAATCTACTGTACCACCTCCATGACATTACTATAATCTACTGTACCACCTCCATGACATTACTATAATCTACTGTACCACCTCCATGACATTACTATAATCTACTGTACCTCCATGACATTACTATAATCTACTGTACCACCTCCATGACATTACTATAATCTCCAGTACCACCTCCATGACATTACTATAATCTACTGTACCACCTCCATGACATTACTATAATCTACTGTACCTCCATGACATTACTATAATCTACTGTACCTCCATTACTATAATCTACTGTACCTCCATTACTATAATCTACTGTACCTCCATTACTATAATCTACTGTACCTCCATTACTATAATCTACTGTACCTCCATTACTATAATCTACTGTACCTCCATTACTATAATCTACTGTACCACCTCCATGACATTACTATAATCTACTGTACCTCCATGACATTACTATAATCTACTGTACCTCCATTACTATAATCTACTGTACCTCCATGACATTACTATAATCTCCAGTACCAGACGATCAACTCATCAACCAGATGTACAGTAGCACCTGGTATGCAGTGCACTACCTGCGACAGTGGGTCCCGTGCTTATTCACCAAGATCTGACTACTATTAATGATCTATTACACTGGGCGAACCTGTAATGCAGTACAATAATCCATATCACTGTGTTGCCTAAATAGATGTCCCTGACTGTATTGTGGGGCAATTCATTATCAGGTAGAACAGAAAACCACCAGTACTCCAGACCTCATAGGGACAGATCTGTATACCCCTGGACTAGATCATAACTTTAAAAAACTGTAGTTGAGGCTAATGATGATGTTGATGCTTTACAAAAGACTAGAGAATGGGTCAGAAATCCATTCATTTGGAACAAGAAGCATCAGCCTTGAGTCCAATTCCTCCATGGTCCTACCAAATGTATCCAACAGCACAAAAACCACCAGTAATTGTTTCAATTGGCTGGTCATTATTAGTCTCTGAACACGCCGCTGTATCTTTAAATGGGCCGATAAGTTGACAGGAAAAGTAAGTTGAAGAAAGAGCGGGTCTGGACGGGCCTCCTACAGACAGGTTCGGCCAGACCCGCTAGTGGCATGGAGGGCTCAGCTCTGAGATGGGGATAGCTAGTGTAGCCTCGCTACTCGTTTATGGGTCTCTTTCCCATTCCCTCCATCCCCCTCACGACGCCATCTGTTTGTGGCATGGCACATAGAATGTGGAAGTCAAATAAAAGAGGACATTTTGGCTCCATAGTGGCTGACGGAGACGGGCTGTTTGTTTACAAGCCGTTGTTAGCCGCCATAAAGATAACGACGCGTAAACAAGCCCGCTACACACCCGCGATACGCAGAGAAGCATTTTCAGAGCGAGTGAAAAGGACTTTGATACATTACGCTCGACTAGAGACCCAGTCGCCTTGCCGGCCGGTCTACTCGCTGTTTCCTCCTTTATTTCACCAATGAACAGATATTCAACTCACCTGGTTCCAAAAGAGGTTTATGGTGGCGAAGTGATTGTGTCGGGTTTTAATATGAGAAGACAGTTTGAACGTTGTGTCCCCGTTGACGGTGTACGTAGAGCAGGACGGAAGGAGGAAGGGATTGAAAGAGGGGTGACGTAAATGAATAAACAACAGAGACCTCCTCCTCCTCCTCGCTGGCAGACAGGACAGACGTGCTGATCAACTGACCTGGAGAATAGACACCTCGTTACTATTGACATATTACTAAGATAGAATACATGTACCACCTTTACTTTCTTTTTAGTCATAGAACACATTCCGGTAGGCCAATAGGCTCCAACTCAAGGTCTGCCCCTAGCGGACTAAACCTCATTCCGCGGTGAAGGAAGTTGATGGTGAACTTCACCAACACAGTGGAGCAGAGACCAGGCTTTGCGGAATCTACCTCCGACTACATTGATTCGCTCAAGGTCAATACCACCAAAAAAATGTCAATCATGAAACACCTACCTTGTACCTATCTTTGTCCTCTGTAGTCGTGTGCCTTTCTTTGTTTGCTGAAATGTATACTTTTTCAATAAACATTCATCAAATACAACCACCGACTTTTATTCTCGTTTCTGAAGGAAAGGGATGACATGACGTATGCATATGTCTCCAAATGCCATTGTCCAATCAAATCACACGCTCTACAGCTGGTGACAACCAATCATATTTAGATCATTACAGGCGCCAGTAAACAATACATTTGTTGCATAACTGTATTGACATTTCTGTCCCGACTCTAGAGATACTGAGAAATAACGAGAGAAATCATAGAAATAGACACGTGTTTTTTACAATCATTTTATAGGTTTCATTTACACACGTCATCGGATTTACATTGACACGTTCTGAGTTTCCACTTTCGAGAAACAGAAACGAGCAAAAAGTCCGTGGTGGTTGTATTCACGTTTATTGAAAAAGTATGGATTTCAGCAAGCAAAGAAAGGGACGCAACTATTGTTACAAAGGTCTTCACCATGTGGAGTTTGGTCCGCAAGGTCTGCCACATGCAACCAATAGTGACAATAATTATTAACATTTTATTCTCATTACTCTCTATTTATAACTAATAATAATAATGAATAATATCCCATAAAGTCCTTGTTGGGCGTTATTAAGCCACCAGAGGGCGCTCTAGCACAATATACCCTGCAGACAGGCTTGGTGCAGACCATAGAGAAGAATAGAGGCCTCTAGTCGCCAAAAGGTAGTATTAATATAGGTTGTATTTAATATAGTTAACTGGGTGGGACTAATATAGGAGTCATGTCCTATCGGTATCAGCCAATCGTGAAGAAAAATAACTACTTCAATATGGAGATTGGCTCAATGTCGCTGCCCATGCTGTTATGCTATAATGGCAACAGATATAAAGATGAGTCCTCTATCTATCTCTATGGCGCAGGCCCACCGGAGGCTACTGCCTGCCTTGTAATTTTGAAGGAGCTTCCTTCATGTTTAAAGGTTCAGTCTGATTCCGTTATGATCTATTAGGATTCTTCAGATATTCAGCAGCTATGATGGTTGTGACTGAACACTGAACTCTTGATGTGCATACAGTAGTCTAAAGACCCTTCTATAATGAATTTGATTTTATTATTATTTTTAACTTTTATTTATTCAAGGTAGCCCAATTGAGACCAGGGTCTCATTCCCAATGGTGCTCTGAGAACAAACACCAGAATCCTAAATTGCCCTTGTGGTACCAGGGAAACATTTGTTGAGATCGGTGTGGAATAACTTGACTGGCCTGCACAGAGCCCTGACCTCAACCCAATCGAACACCTTTGGGATGAATTGGAACGCCGACTGCGAGACAGTCATTTCGCCACACCCGCAATAACATCTGCTAAACACGTTATGTGACCAATAAAATTTGATTTGATTTGAATCAAGATGCAAGGAATTTTGTAGGTTATTCCAACTAAGGGCGGCACTAAAACTAATGGATGAATTACCTAAATATGTTGAGACCAGAGGGACCTCAAGAGTTAACCAATCCTGCGAGCGGGTTTCGTAGCTCATTCTTTTATACATTAGCAACGAAGTTAGGTAATTGGAAGCTTGTGTAGTAGGGCTTGGTTAACAAAAAGGGAGTAATTAATGGGACAAGAGTAGTGGCTGCTTCCACTGCTCCAGAGTCCAACGGCGGCGCACTTTACACCACTCTAGCCGACACTTGGCATTGTGCATGGTGATCTCAGGCTTCTGTGTGGCTGAAACGCATTTCACAAAGCTCCTGACAAACAGTTCTTGTGCTGACGTTGCTTCCAGAGGCAGTTTGGAAGTCGGTAGTGAGTGTTGCAACCGAGGACAGATGATTTTTACACTGTACATGCTTCAGCACTCAGCGGTCCCGTTCTGTGAGCTTGTGTGGCCTACCACTTCTCGGCTGAGCCGTTGTTGCTCATAGACATTTCCACTTCACAATAACAGCACTTACAGCTGATCGGGGCGGCACTAGCAGGGCAGAAATTTGACGAACTGACTTGTTGGAAAGGTGGCATCCTATGACGGTGCCACGTTGAAAGTCACTGACCTCTTCACTAAGGCCATTCTACAGCCAATGTTTGTCTATGGAGATTGCATGGATGTGTGCATTGAAGGTCCCCAAGAACACGGTGGCCTCCATCATTCTTAAGTGGAAGGAGTTTGGAACTACCAAGACTCTTCCTAGAGCTGGCCGCCCAGCCAAACTGAGCAATCGGGGGAGAAGGGCCTTGGTCAGGGAGGTGACCAAGAACCCGATGTTCACTATGACAGAGCTCCATAGTTCCTCTGTGGAGATGGGAGAACCTTTCAGAAGGACAACCATCTCTGCAGCACTCCACCAATCAGGCCTTTATGGTAAAGTGCCCAGACAGAAGCCATTCTTCAGTAAAAGGCTCATGACAGCCAGCTTGGAGTTTACCAAAAGGCACCTTAAGTCTCTCAGACCATGAGACCATAACTTGTTATTACTATAGCAGTGACTGATAACATATTATTACTATAGCAGTGACTGATAACTTGTTATTAATATAGCAGTGACTGATAACATATTATTACTATAGCTGTGACTGATAACTTGTTATTAATATAGCAGTGACTGATAACATATTATTACTATAGAAGTGACTGATAACTTGTTATTACTATAGCAGTGACTGATAACTTGTTATTACTATAGCAGTGACTGATAACTTGTTATTACTATAGCAGTGACTGATAACTTGTTATTAATATAGCAGTGACTGATAACATATTATTACTATAGCTGTGACTGATAACTTGTTATTAATATAGCAGTGACTGATAACATATTATTACTATAGAAGTGACTGATAACTTGTTATTACTATAGCAGTGACTGATAACTTGTTATTACTATAGCAGTGACTGATAACATATTATTACTATAGCAGTGACTGATAACTTGTTATTACTATAGAAGTGACTGTTAACTTGTTATTACTATAGCAGTGACTGATAACGTATTACTATAGCAGTGACTGATAACTTGTTATTACTATAGAAGTGACTGTTAACTTGTTATTACTATAGCAGTGACTGATAACTTATTACTATAGCAGTGACTGATAACTTATTACTATAGCAGTGACTGATAACTTGTTATTACTATAGAAGTGACTGTTAACTTGTTATTACTATAGCAGTGACTGATAACTTATTACTATAGCAGTGACTGATAACTTGTTATTACTATAGAAGTGACTGTTAACTTGTTATTACTATAGCAGTGACTGATAACATATTATTACTATAGCAGTGACTGATAACATATTATTACTATAGAAGTGACTGATAACTTGTTATTACTATAGCAGTGACTGATAACTTATTACTATAGCAGTGACTGATAACTTATTACTATAGCAGTGACTGATAACTTGTTATTACTATAGAAGTGACTGTTAACTTGTTATTACTATAGTAGTGACTGATAACGTATTATTACTATAGCAGTGACTGATAACTTATTACTATAGCAGTGACTGATAACATATTATTACTATAGCAGTGACTGATAACTTGTTATTACTATAGCAGTGACTAATAACATATTATTACTACAGCAGTGACTGATAACTTGTTATTACTATAGCAGTGACTAATAACATATTATTACTATAGCAGTGACTAATAACATATTATTACTATAGCAGTGACTGATAACTTGTTATTACTATAGAAGTGACTAATAACATATTATTACTATAGCAGTGACTAATAACATATTATTACTACAGCAGTGACTGATAACTTGTTATTACTATAGCAGTGACTAATAACATATTATTACTACAGCAGTGACTGATAACTTGTTATTACTATAGCAGTGACTGATAACATATTATTACTATAGCAGTGACTGATAACTTGTTATTACTATAGCAGTGACTGATAACTTGTTATTACTATAGCAGTGACTGATAACTTGTTATTACTATAGTAGTGACTAATAACATATTATTACTATAGCAGTGACTGATAACTTGTTATTACTATAGTAGTGACTAATAACATATTATTACTATAGCAGTGACTGATAACATATTATTACTATAGCAGTGACTGATAACTTGTTATTACTATAGCAGTGACTGATAACTTGTTATTACTATAGCAGTGACTGATAACTTGTTATTACTATAGCAGTGACTAATAACATATTATTACTATAGAAGTGACTGATAACATATTATTACTATAGAAGTGACTGATAACATATTATTACTATAGCAGTGACTGATAACTTGTTATTACTATAGCAGTGACTGATAACATATTATTACTATAGCAGTGACTAATAACATATTATTACTATAGAAGTGACTGATAACTTGTTATTACTATAGCAGTGACTGATAACTTGTTATTAATATAGCAGTGACTGATAACTTGTTATTACTATAGAAGTGACTGATAACATATTATTACTATAGCAGTGACTGATAACTTGTTATTACTATAGCAGTGACTGATAACTTGTTATTAATATAGCAGTGACTGATAACTTGTTATTACTATAGAAGTGACTGATAATAGTCTGGGAAGCCATTTGATTAGATAATCAGGAGTCTTATGGCTTGGGGGGTAGAAGCTGTTTAGAAGCCTTTTGGTCCCAGACTTGGTGCTCCGGTACCGCTTGCCGTGCGATAGCAGAGAGAACAGTGTATGACTGGAGTCCTGGATGGCAGGAAGTTTGGCCCCGTTGATGTACTGGGCCGTACACACTACCCTCTGTAGTGACTTGTGGTCGGAGGCCGAGCAGTTGCCATACCAGGCAGTGATGCAACCAGTCAGGATGCTCTTGATGGTGCAGCTGTAAAATCTTTTGAGGTGAAACAGATCATAAACCTTTGGTTACTATTGTAAAGGAGGGTCTAAAATATACACCACCAAGGGTACAGAGACGGTTTACAAAACTTCTGAAATATGACTTGCAACTGAAGTACAGGCTGGGGAAAGAATTGTTAGTGGCAGACACAATGTCCAGAGCTTTTGACAGCTCAGAACCAAACCAGATATAGGAGCAGGACGAGACCATACATGTAAACGTTATCAGAAAGAGTTGCCCTGTCTCAGATGAAACGTGGACAGTTATGAGTGTTTGCAAAAGGTGATTCAAGCCATAACATGCGGGGGGGTCGGTACAAGCCGTACCATAATGGTCAATACAGGATGAGCCATCTGCTTGATGGAATTCTGTTTAAGGGTTCAACAATTCTGATACCAAGTGTGTGACAGAAAAACATGCTGATCAAAATACAGTGGCAAGAAAAAGTATGTGCACCCTTTGGAATTACCTGCACTTCTGCAGAAATAACCTCAACCAAACGTTCTCTGTAGTTGCGGATCAGACCTGCACAACGGTCAGGAGGAATTTTGGACCATTCCTCTTTACAAAACTGTTTCAGTTCAGCAATATTCTTGGAATGTCTGGTGTGAACTGCTCTCTTGAGGTCATGCCACAGCATCTCAATCGGGTTGAGGTCAGGACTGGGTCACACCAGAAGGTTGAGGTCAGGACTGGGCCACTCCAGAAGGTTGAGGTCAGGACTGGGTCACACCAGAAGGTTGAGGTCAGGACTGGGTCACACCAGAAGGTTGAGGTCAGGACTGGGTCACACCAGAAGGTTGAGGTCAGGACTGGGTCACACCAGAAGGTTGAGGTCAGGACTGGGTCACACCAGAAGGTTGAGGTCAGGACTGGGTCACACCAGAAGGTTGAGGTCAGGACTGGGCCACTCCAGAAGGTTGAGGTCAGGACTGGGTCACACCAGAAGGTTGAGGTCAGGACTGGGTCACACCAGAAGGTTGAGGTCAGGACTGGGCCACTCCAGAAGGTTGAGGTCAGGACTGGGTCACACCAGAAGGTTGAGGTCAGGACTGGGTCACACCAGAAGGTTGAGGTCAGGACTGGGTCACACCAGAAGGTTGAGGTCAGGACTGGGTCACACCAGAAGGTTGAGGTCAGGACTGGGTCACACCAGAAGGTTGAGGTCAGGACTGGGTCACACCAGAAGGTTGAGGTCAGGACTGGGTCACACCAGAAGGTTGAGGTCAGGACTGGGTCACACCAGAAGGTTGAGGTCAGGACTGGGCCACACCAGAAGGTTGAGGTCAGGACTGGGTCACACCAGAAGGTTGAGGTCAGGACTGGGTCACACCAGAAGGCGTATTTTCTTCTGTTGAAGCCATTCTGTTGTTGATTTACTTCTGTGTTTTGGGTCGTTGTCCTGTTGCATCACCCAACTTCTGTTGAGCTTCAATTGGCAGACAGATAGCCTTACATTGACCTGCAAAATGTCTTGATAAACTTGAGAATTCATTTTTCTGTCGATGATAGCAAGTTGTCCAGGCCGTGAGGCAGCAAAGCAGCCACAAACCATGACACTCCCTCCACCAGACTTTACAGTTGGGATGAGGTTTTGATGTTGGTGTGCTGTGCCTTTTTTTCTCCACATAGTGTTGTGTTCCTTCCAAACAACTCAACTGTAGTTTCATCTGTCCACAGAATATTTTGCCAGTAGCGCTGTGGAACATCCAGGTGCTCTTTTGCGAACTTCAGACGTGCAGCAATGTTTTATTTGGACAGCAGTGGCTTCTTCTGTGGTGTCCTCCCATGAACACCATTCTTGTTTAGTGTTTTACGTATCGTAGACTCGTCAACAGAGATGTTAGCATGTTCCAGAGATTTCTGTAAGTCTTTAGCTAACACTCTAGGATTCTTCTCAACCTCATTGAGCATTCTGCGCTGTGCTCTTGCAGTCATCTTTGCAGGTCGGCCCCTCCTAGGGAGAGTAGCAACAGTGCTGAACTTTCTCCATTTATAGACAATTTGTCTAACCGTGAACTGATGAACATCAAGGATTTTAGAGATACTTTTGTAACCCTTTCCAGCTTTATGCAAGTTAACAATTCTTAAACTTGGGTCTTCTGAGATCTCTTTTGTTTGAGGCATGGTTCACATCAGGCAATGCTTCTTGTGAATAGCAAACTCAAATGTTGTGTTTTGTATAGGGCAAGGCAGCTCCAACCAACATCTCCAATCTCGTCTCAATGATTGGACTCTAGGTTAGCTGACTCCAAGTAGCTTTTGTAGAAATCATTAGCCTAGGGGTTCACATGTATTCAATATAGACAAGAAAAATACAATTTACGTGTTATTAGTTTTAGCAGACTGTTTGTTTGTCTGTTGTTGTGACTTAGATGAAGATCAGATCTAATTTTATGACCAAATTATGCAGAATTCCAGAACATTCCAAGGGGTACATATACTTTTTCTTGCCACTGTACATGAGGGCCATCTAGGGATTGAAAAATCCAAATGACGTGCAGAAGCAGTGTTATTCTGGCCCAAGATGAATGCTGATATAGAGCATACAGTCAGAGCCTGTGAAACATGCCAGAAAGACTTTGAGTCAAATATCTAGCAATGTGCATGAAAGATCTGGTCTGATCAACATTTAATGGATGATAATGTCAATGTTTTATTGTATAACGATTTCATTCAAAAATATGATTTTGTTTTCACCAATAGACAATACACTACCGTGGTTAAGACATTAAGACAATTTCACAAGCAAAACTTTTTTTATCAAAGGAATGTTGACTTATTCTACTGCAGTACCACAGATGTTCCATTAGTTCCAATTATATCGAATATTATTTGTCACATGCGCCGAATACAACAGGTGTAGACTTTACCGTGAAATGCTTACTTACGAGCCCTTTCCCAACAATACAGAGTTAAAAAGTCTGAGCATTTGTATTAGTTTAGCCCAGGCCCTTTACCGCTATCAGTTAATGCCTAGGCAGATGGGACAAACGGGGCAGTTTGATTGGGCAGAGCAAGAGTTCAGTCCGTTTCCATCAATAGCAAGCGTGGGGGGGGGGGGGGGGGGGGGGGGACTGAGCTGGTTATGAAGTTAGAATGGGTAACTGATTCTGAGCTGGTTTTGACGTTAGAATGGGTAACTGATTCTGAGCTGGTTATGAAGTTAGAATGGGTAACTGATTCTGAGCTGGTTATGAAGTTAGAATGGGTAACTGATTCTGAGCTGGTTATGAAGTTAGAATGGGTAACTGATTCTGAGCTGGTTATGAAGTTAGAATGGGTAACTGATTCTGAGCTGGTTTTGAAGTTAGAATGGGTAACTGATTCTGAGCTGGTTTTGACGTTAGAATGGGTAACTGATTCTGAGCTGGTTTTGACGTTAGAATGGGTAACTGATTCTGAGCTGGTTATGAAGTTAGAATGGGTAACTGATTCTGAGCTGGTTTTGAAGTTAGAATGGCTAACTGATTCTGAGCTGGTTTTGACGTTAGAATGGGTAACTGATTCTGAGCTGGTTTTGACGTTAGAATGGGTAACTGATTCTGAGCTGGTTTTGACGTTAGAATGGGTAACTGATTCTGAGCTGGTTTTGACGTTAGAATGGGTAACTGATTCTGAGCTGGTTTTGACGTTAGAATGGGTAACTGATTCTGAGCTGGTTATGAAGTTAGAATGGGTAACTGATTCTGAGCTGGTTTTGAAGTTAGAATGGCTAACTGATTCTGAGCTGGTTTTGACGTTAGAATGGGTAACTGATTCTGAGCTGGTTTTGACGTTAGAATGGGTAACTGATTCTGAGC
Source organism: Salvelinus namaycush (assembly GCF_016432855.1). Classification (NCBI taxonomy): domain Eukaryota; kingdom Metazoa; phylum Chordata; class Actinopteri; order Salmoniformes; family Salmonidae; genus Salvelinus; species Salvelinus namaycush. The sequence goes on from NW_024061170.1 coordinate 167,052, forward strand.
TGGTTTTGACGTTAGAATGGGTAACTGATTCTGAGCTGGTTTTGACGTTAGAATGGGTAACTGATTCTGAGCTGGTTTTGAAGTTAGAATGGCTAACTGATTCTGAGCTGGTTATGAAGTTAGAATGGGTAACTGATTCTGAGCTGGTTATGAAGTTAGAATGGCTAACTGATTCTGAGCTGGTTATGAAGTTAGAATGGGTAACTGATTCTGAGCTGGTTATGAAGTTAGAATGGGTAACTGATTCTGAGCTGGTTTTGAAGTTAGAATGGGTAACTGATTCTGAGCTGGTTTTGACGTTAGAATGGGTAACTGATTCTGAGCTGGTTATGAAGTTAGAATGGGTAACTGATTCTGAGCTGGTTTTGAGCCGCGGTTAATAGCCAACCCAGGAATGGCGGACAGCTGTGACCATTTGCTGGACTGTAAATTACGTGTTTGTGTAGCATATAAACTGTGGCTAAGAAGAGTTGATCATCGAGTGTCGAGACCAGATCGCAACTCTTGCCGCGTTCAAATCAACTGGGAACTCGGAAAAACTTAGACTGGGAAAACTCTAATTGAATGGTCATCCAACTCGGATTTCCAAATCATTGATGTCATTATTTGACCTCCTACTTTTCCAGAGTTCCCAGTTGTTCTGAACAAGGCATCTATATACGGGCAACTCTAGTTTCCTCTGGATCTCTGTTGTATCTTCTTGTCTAAGAAATAATAAAGAAAACAACTGTTCTTTAAAACACAAGTCCTTCTTTATCCAAGGTAACCGGAGCCGTACAAGTATAGTGCTTTGAGCTGGAATCTCCCGCTCTCCAACTGCTGTGCGCAGGCTGCGTGTCCCCGAGACCGATTCAAGGCGGTCGGTCACATTTAGGACACAATATAATGTATTATTTTACAGAAACATGGTTGTCAGAGAAAGACGACGTTCCATAGCTAAGTGAATTTGAGAAGAGTAGAGGGATAAAGTGAAAATCTGTTTTTTCCTTGGACACAAAGTGTCATGCTCAGCAGAGCAGATTGTGGCATTACCTTCGATAAGGGGCGAAGACAGGGTTAGGTTTTCTCATAAATAAATAGTCATATTGGAGACTTCAGAGGCATGACACCTCAGAAGGATGTAGACCTTGGGCTAAGACAGAACACCCTGTCAATATAAGGAACGTTTGTTTGGTGTGAGACACTTAGTTGTGACACTGTATTTATAATTCAGTCTTAATCTCCCAATTTATTCAAAGCCCTATCAAAGCAGGGTCCATTCTTCAGTGGATCTAAGAGAGCAGATGTAAGAAACCATACATTATTGCCTGTAACATATGCTAACATCAAACCTAATAATGTAAAACCTTCCATTACCGCTTTTCCTGAAAGTCAAGATGCCAACCTGGAAGTTGGAACCTGGAACGTGGCTCGACGACTCATTGCGAGCTCACAGAACAGGGCTCCGGGCAGCCGAGCGGAAATGGAGGAAAACTCGCCTCCCTGCGGACCTGGCATCCTTTCACTCCCTCCTCTCTACATTTTCCTCTTCTGTCTCTGCTGCTAAAGCCACTTTCTACCACTCTAAATTCCAAGCATCTGCCTCTAACCCTAGGAAGCTCTTTGCCACCTTCTCCTCCCTCCTGAATCCTCCTCCCCCTCCACCCCCCCCTCCTCCCTCTCTGCAGATGACTTCGTCAACCATCTTGAAAAGAAGGTCGACGACATCCGATCCTCGTTTGCTAAGTCAAACGACACCGCTGGTTCTGCTCACACTGCCCTACCCTGTGCTCTGACCTCTTTCTCCCCTCTCTCTCCAGATGAAATCTCGCGTCTTGTGACGGCCGGCCGCCCAACAACCTGCCCGCTTGACCCTATCCCCTCCTCTCTTCTCCAGACCATTTCCGGAGACCTTCTCCCTTACCTCACCTCGCTCATCAACTCATCCTTGACCGCTGGCTACGTCCCTTCCGTCTTCAAGAGAGCGAGAGTTGCACCCCTTCTGAAAAAACCTACACTCGATCCCTCCGATGTCAACAACTACAGACCAGTATCCCTTCTTTCTTTTCTCTCCAAAACTCTTGAACGTGCCGTCCTTGGCCAGCTCTCCTGCTATCTCTCTCAGAATAACCTTCTTGATCCAAATCAGTCAGGTTTCAAGACTAGTCATTCAACTGAGACTGCTCTTCTCTGTATCACGGAGGCGCTCCGCACTGCTAAAGCTAACTCTCTCTCCTCTGCTCTCATCCTTCTAGACCTATCGGCTGCCTTCGATACTGTGAACCATCAGATCCTCCTCTCCACCCTCTCCGAGTTGGGCATCTCCGGCGCGGCCCACGCTTGGATTGCGTCCTACCTGACAGGTCGCTCCTACCAGGTGGCGTGGCGAGAATCTGTCTCCTCACCACGCGCTCTCACCACTGGTGTCCCCCAGGGCTCTGTTCTAGGCCCTCTCCTATTCTCGCTATACACCAAGTCACTTGGCTCTGTCATATCCTCACATGGTCTCTCCTATCATTGCTATGCAGACGACACACAATTAATCTTCTCCTTTCCCCCTTCTGATGACCAGGTGGCGAATCGCATCTCTGCATGTCTGGCAGACATATCAGTGTGGATGACGGATCACCACCTCAAGCTGAACCTCGGGCAAGACGGAGCTGCTCTTCCTCCCGGGGAAGGACTGCCCGTTCCATGATCTCGCCATCACGGTTGACAACTCCATTGTGTCCTCCTCCCAGAGCGCTAAGAACCTTGGCGTGATCCTGGACAACACCCTGTCGTTCTCAACTAACATCAAGGCGGTGGCCCGTTCCTGTAGGTTCATGCTCTACAACATCCGCAGAGTACGACCCTGCCTCACACAGGAAGCGGCGCAGGTCCTAATCCAGGCACTTGTCATCTCCCGTCTGGATTACTGCAACTCGCTGTTGGCTGGGCTCCCTGCCTGTGCCATTAAACCCCTACAACTCATCCAGAACGCCGCAGCCCGTCTGGTGTTCAACCTTCCCAAGTTCTCTCACGTCACCCCGCTCCTCCGCTCTCTCCACTGGCTTCCAGTTGAAGCTCGCATCCGCTACAAGACCATGGTGCTTGCCTACGGAGCTGTGAGGGGAACGGCACCTCAGTACCTTCAGGCTCTGATCAGGCCCTACACCCAAACAAGGGCACTGCGTTCATCCACCTCTGGCCTGCTCGCCTCCCTACCTCTGAGGAAGTACAGTTCCCGCTCAGCCCAGTCAAAACTGTTCGCTGCTCTGGCACCCCAATGGTGGAACAAACTCCCTCACGACGCCAGGACAGCGGAGTCAATCACCACCTTCCGGAGACACCTGAAACCCCACCTCTTTAAGGAATACCTAGGATAGGATAAAGTAATCCTTCTAACCCCCCCCCCCCTTAAAAGAGTTAGATGCACTATTGTAAAGTGGTTGTTCCACTGGATATCATAAGGTGAATGCACCAATTTGTAAGTCGCTCTGGATAAGAGCGTCTGCTAAATGACTTAAATGTAAATGTAAATGGAAGAACACAGGTTACGCTGAGGGAGATTTAGTATCAATCAATATATCCTGTAGGTTTTCATGTGTCAGTCTATGTAGTGACGGAAGACATGTGGCCGTGGTAATGTCCTGCTTGTGGTGGTTCTGTAAGAGGGGAGCAGGGTGTTGGTTCTGTAAGAGGGGAGCAGGGTGTTGGTGCTGTAAGAGGGGAGCAGGGTGTTGGTGCTGTAAGAGGGGAGCAGGGTGTTGGTTCTGTAAGAGGGGAGCAGGGTGTTGGTTCTGTAAGAGGGGAGCAGGGTGTTGGTTCTGTAAGAGGGGAGCAGGGTGTTGGTTCTGTAAGAGGGGAGCAGGGTGTTGGTGCTGTAAGAGGGGAGCAGGGTGTTGGTGCTGTAAGAGGGGAGCAGGGTGTTGGTGCTGTAAGAGGGGAGCAGGGTGTTGGTTCTGTAAGAGGGGAGCAGGGTGTTGGTTCTGTAAGAGGGGAGCAGGGTGTTGGTGCTGTAAGAGGGGAGCAGGGTGTTGGTGCTGTAAGAGGGGAGCAGGGTGTTGGTTCTGTAAGAGGGGAGCAGGGTGTTGGTGCTGTAAGAGGGGAGCAGGGTGTTGGTTCTGTAAGAGGGGAGCAGGGTGTTGGTGCTGTAAGAGGGGAGCAGGGTGTTGGTTCTGTAAGAGGGGAGCAGGGTGTTGGTTCTGTAAGAGGGGAGCAGGGTGTTGGTTCTGTAAGAGGGGAACAGGGTGTTGGTTCTGTAAGAGGGGAGCAGGGTGTTGGTTCTGTAAGACGGTAACAGGTTGTTGGTTCTGTAAGAGGGGAGCAGGGTGTTGGTTCTGTAAGAGGGGAACAGGGTGTTGGTTCTGTAAGAGGGGAGCAGGGTGTTGGTTCTGTAAGAGGGGAGCAGGGTGTTGGTTCTGTAAGAGGGGAACAGGGTGTTGGTTCTGTAAGAGGGGAACAGGGTGTTGGTTCTGTAAGAGGGGAACAGGGTGTTGGTTCTGTAAGAGGGGAGCAGGGTGTTGGTTCTGTAAGAGGGGAGCAGGGTGTTGGTTCTGTAAGAGGGGAGCAGGGTGTTGGTGCTGTAAGAGGGGAGCAGGGTGTTGGTTCTGTAAGAGGGGAGCAGGGTGTTGGTGCTGTAAGAGGGGAGCAGGGTGTTGGTTCTGTAAGAGGGGAGCAGGGTGTTGGTTCTGTAAGAGGGGAGCAGGGTGTTGGTTCTGTAAGAGGGGAGCAGGGTGTTGGTGTTGTAAGAGGGGAGCAGGGTGTTGGTGCTGTAAGAGGGGAGCAGGGTGTTGGTTCTGTAAGAGGGGAGCAGGGTGTTGGTTCTGTAAGAGGGGAGCAGGGTGTTGGTGCTGTAAGAGGGGAGCAGGGTGTTGGTTCTGTAAGAGGGGAGCAGGGTGTTGGTGCTGTAAGAGGGGAGCAGGGTGTTGGTGCTGTAAGAGGGGAGCAGGGTGTTGGTGCTGTAAGAGGGGAGCAGGGTGTTGGTGCTGTAAGAGGGGAGCAGGGTGTTGGTTCTGTAAGAGGGGAACAGGGTGTTGGTTCTGTAAGAGGGGAGCAGGGTGTTGGTTCTGTAAGAGGGGAGCAGGGTGTTGGTGCTGTAAGAGGGGAGCAGGGTGTTGGTTCTGTAAGAGGGGAGCAGGGTGTTGGTTCTGTAAGAGGGGAGCAGGGTGTTGGTTCTGTAAGAGGGGAGCAGGGTGTTGGTGCTGTAAGAGGGGAGCAGGGTGTTGGTTCTGTAAGAGGGGAGCAGGGTGTTGGTTCTGTAAGAGGGGAACAGGGTGTTGGTTCTGTAAGAGGGGAGCAGGGTGTTGGTTCTGTAAGAGGGGAGCAGGGTGTTGGTGCTGTAAGAGGGGAGCAGGGTGTTGGTTCTGTAAGAGGGGAACAGGGTGTTGGTTCTGTAAGAGGGGAGCAGGGTGTTGGTTCTGTAAGATGGTAACAGCGTGATGTCAGTTCTGTAAGAGCACCATGGCGGCATGCTCTTGGAGCTGGTTCCATGTCTCAGTCATGACTTTGTTTCTCTCCTCCACAGATTCAACCCTGAAACACAATACAGACAAACACACACAGCCAGAACAATTATATACAATAGAATACTGTGGAAAACCCCCAATTACACAATACACAGACACACAGCCAGGAAAGTTATATGCAATAGACTACTGTAGAAAATCCCCAGGACTATTACACACAATACAACAGGCTACTGTAGAAACCCCCCAGGACTATTACACACAATACAACAGGCTACTGTAGAAACCCCCAGGACTGTTACACACAATACAACAGGCTACTGTAGAAACCCCCCAGGACTATTACACACAATACAACAGGCTACTGTAGAAACCCCCAGGACTGTTACACACAATACAACAGGCTACTGTAGAAACCCCCAGGACTGTTACACACAATACAACAGACTACTGTAGAAACCCCCAGGACTGTTACACACAATACAACAGGCTACTGTAGAAACCCCCAGGACTATTACACACAATACAACAGGCTACTGTAGAAACCCCCAGGACTATTACACACAATACAACAGGCTACTGTAGAAACCCCCCAGGACTATTACACACAATACAACAGGCTACTGTAGAAACCCCCCAGGACTGTTACACACAATACAACAGGCTACTGTAGAAACCCCCCAGGACTATTACACACAATACAACAGGCTACTGTAGAAACCCCCCAGGACTATTACACACAATACAACAGGCTACTGTAGAAACCCCAGGACTATTACACACAATACAACAGGCTACTGTAGAAACCCCCAGGACTGTTACACACAATACAACAGGCTACTGTAGAAACCCCCAGGACTATTACACACAATACAACAGGCTACTGTAGAAACCCCCAGGACTATTACACACAATACAACAGGCTACTGTAGAAAACCCCCCAGGACTGTTACACACAATACAACAGGCTACTGTAGAAACCCCCAGGACTGTTACACACAATACAACAGGCTACTGTAGAAACCCCCCAGGACTATTACACACAATACAACAGGCTACTGTAGAAACCCCCAGGACTATTACACACAATACAACAGGCTACTGTAGAAACCCCCAGGACTATTACACACAATACAACAGGCCAAGGCCAACCCGTTTTCAACCTCCAGCCATTCCCTAACCCTAACCCTAACCCTCCAGCCATTCCCTAACCCTAACCCGCCAGCCATTCCCTAACCCTAACCCTCCAGCCATTCCCTAACCCTAACCCTCCAGCCATTCCCTAACCCTAACCCTCCAGCCATTCCCTAACCCTAACCCTAACCCTCCAGCCATTCCCTAACCCTAACCCGCCAGCCATTCCCTAACCCTAACCCTCCAGCCATTCCCTAACCCTAACCCTCCAGCCATTCCCTAACCCTAACCCTCCAGCCATTCCCTAACCCTAACCCTCCAGCCATTCCCTAACCCTAACCCTCCAGCCATTCCCTAACCCTAACCCTCCAGCCATTCCCTAACCCTAACCCTAACCCTCCAGCCATTCCCTAACCCTAACCCTCCAGCCATTCCCTAACCCTAACCCTCCAGCCATTCCCTAACCCTAACCCTAACCCTCCAGCCATTCCCTAACCCTAACCCTAACCCTCCAGCCATTCCCTAACCCTAACCCTCCAGCCATTCCCTAACCCTAACCCTCCAGCCATTCCCTAACCCTAACCCGCCAGCCATTCCCTAACCCTAACCCTAACCCTCCAGCCATTCCCTAACCCTAACCCTCCAGCCATTCCCTAACCCTAACCCTCCAGCCATTCCCTAACCCTAACCCGCCAGCCATTCCCTAACCCTAACCCTAACCCTCCAGCCATTCCCTAACCCTAACCCTCCAGCCATTCCCTAACCCTAACCCTAACCCTCCAGCCATTCCCTAACCCTAACCCTCCAGCCATTCCCTAACCCTAACCCGCCAGCCATTCCCTAACCCTAACCCTAACCCTCCAGCCATTCCCTAACCCTAACCCTAACCCTCCAGCCATTCCCTAACCCTAACCCTAACCCTCCAGCCATTCCAGGTATTTCAACTATTCCAGAGCTAATAACGCTGATTTAACTCTAACTATCAGACCATAACTGTATGACGTCACCACCTGATGTTATAACTAGACCACTGACATACTGTTGATGGGTTCTGACTTGGAAACGTGAAATATCCTTCGACATGTTACTGGGGGAGCGAGGGGAATGCTGAGCGTTTACATTCTGTCATAACATGTTGTTATTAGACATCAGGTATCCTATGGAAAGGAGAAGGGCCACAGTCTGGGACGAGTCAACAGGACGGCCGTGAGTTGGGGAGGAGTGAGGAATGTGGGCCGAGGTCAGCTCAGATGAAGAGAGAGAGAGAACAGGCATCACTGAAGTCCTGCCTAGCAACAGAGATGTATTGGCTGTCCAGATGTGCAAGGAGGAGACTCAGCATAGGAGGAAGGGTCAATTCCAGTGGTTTGTGTAAATATGTTTTTGTCTATTCAGCTGTCTGACCCATTGGGTGAATAAACTTGGTTTGAGCTTTTCCTACCGTTAGTTTGTACTCTGTTTATTTCCTAACACAGTATTAAATACCGGTTGTTTCACACTCTGATGTCATCAACTCTGTTTCAGCAACTAGTGTTTATCAGGAACAAACAGTCAGAGATTCATTTTGAAGCGTGTCTGGATGAGTCCAAACTGATCTGGAAAGCCAACATATTTCTGTGATAATGTCATTTAGCTGTAGGTACAGTAATAGTTGGACTGACAGTTGTTCCTGCATCTAGAAAGGCTAAATAAATCAGTTCTTAAACAGAGCTGAGCCTGTAAACAAACCTCTGTTGGAAATAGAGGTTGCATGTTTCCTCCAAGTTAGAGGCGCCTGTCCCTGATTGGCCCTGGGGTGATGATGCTCTGCCGACATCTCCATGTCTGTACGGCTTGACGACAGCAGCATCTTGGAGACGGAACACAAAGAGTCGACTCCCTCCGTCCTCCCCACTGTCAGGACCGGGACGCTGATCACCTGGGGGAGAAGGAACGGCTAAATATCCCATCATTACAACTGAGTTATTTTATATAACGGTTAAAGCCTATGTTGATATCCTGTAGGTCAGTAAATGTAAACTAACGATATTTTCCATAAAAGATATATTAGACCATAAAGAGGGGATCAGTTGTTGGTCACCGCAGGTAGAAAAGCCTGGAAGATGGCTCATTAAAACAGTCAATACAGCGGGTAAAGCCTATGTTCAAATAGAATGTCGTCCTCCAGCCAGATCGCTCTGTCAAACTGCTAGCAATGTAGCCTGGAAGAGAGGAACCGGGCTCAGAGGGGTGGCCAGTCCTCTCCTGGCTGTACCTGGTAAAGAGGAACCGGGCTCAGAGGGGTGGCCAGTCCTCTCCTGGCTGTACCTGGTAGAGAGGAACTGGGCTCAGAGGGGTGGCCAGTCCTCTCCTGGCTGTACCTGGTAAAGAGGAACCGGGCTCAGAGGGGTGGCCAGTCCTCTCCTGGCTGTACCTGGTAAAGAGGAACCGGACTCAGAGGGCCAGTCCTCTCCTGGCTGTACCTGGTAGAGAGGAACCGGGCTCAGAGGGGTGGCCAGTCCTCTCCTGGCTGTACCTGGTAAAGAGGAACCGGACTCAGAGGGCCAGTCCTCTCCTGGCTGTACCTGGTAGAGAGGAACCGGGCTCAGAGGGGTGGCCAGTCCTCTCCTGGCTGTACCTGGTAAAGAGGAACCGGACTCAGAGGGCCAGTCCTCTCCTGGCTGTACCTGGTAGAGAGGAACCGGGCTCAGAGGGGTGGCCAGTCCTCTCCTGGCTGTACCTGGTAAAGAGGAACCGGACTCAGAGGGCCAGTCCTCTCCTGGCTGTACCTGGTAGAGAGGAACCGGGCTCAGAGGGGTGGCCAGTCCTCTCCTGGCTGTACCTGGTAAAGAGGAACCGGACTCAGAGGGCCAGTCCTCTCCTGGCTGTACCTGGTAGAGAGGAACCGGGCTCAGAGGGGTGGCCAGTCCTCTCCTGGCTGTACCTGGTAAAGAGGAACCGGACTCAGAGGGCCAGTCCTCTCCTGGCTGTACCTGGTAGAGAGGAACCGGGCTCAGAGGGGTGGCCAGTCCTCTCCTGGCTGTACCTGGTAGAGAGGAACCGGGCTCAGAGGGGTGGCCAGTCCTCTCCTGGCTGTACCTGGTAAAGAGGAACCGGGCTCAGAGGGCCAGTCCTCTCCTGGCTGTACCTGGTAGAGAGGAACCGGGTTCAGAGGGCCAGTCCTCTCCTGGCTGTACCTGGTAAAGAGGAACCGGGCTCAGAGGGGTGGCCAGTCCTCTCCTGGCTGTACCTGGTAGAGAGGAACCGGGCTCAGAGGGGTGGCCAGTCCTCTCCTGGCTGTACCTGGTAGAGAGGAACCGGGCTCAGAGGGGTGGCCAGTCCTCTCCTGGCTGTACCTGGTAGAGAGGAACCGGGCTCAGAGGGGTGGCCAGTCCTCTCCTGGCTGTACCTGGTAGAGAGGAACCGGGCTCAGAGGGGTGGCCAGTCCTCTCCTGGCTGTACCTGGTAGAGAGGAACCGGGTTCAGAGGGCCAGTCCTCTCCTGGCTGTACCTGGTAAAGAGGAACCGGGTTCAGAGGGCCAGTCCTCTCCTGGCTGTACCTGGTAAAGAGGAACCGGGTTCAGAGGGGTGGCCAGTCCTCTCCTGGCTGTACCTGGTAAAGAGGAACCGGGCTCAGAGGGGTGGCCAGTCCTCTCCTGGCTGTACCTGGTAGAGAGGAACCGGGTTCAGAGGGCCAGTCCTCTCCTGGCTGTACCTGGTAGAGAGGAACCGGGTTCAGAGGGGTGGCCAGTCCTCTCCTGGCTGTACCTGGTAGAGAGGAACCGGGTTCAGAGGGGTGGCCAGTCCTCTCCTGGCTGTACCTGGTAGAGAGGAACTGGGCTCAGAGGGGTGGCCAGTCCTCTCCTGGCTGTACCTGGTAAAGAGGAACCGGGCTCAGAGGGGTAGCCAGTCCTCTCCTGGCTGTACCTGGTAAAGAGGAACCGGGCTCAGAGGGGTGGCCAGTCCTCTCCTGGCTGTACCTGGTAGAGAGGAACCGGGTTCAGAGGGGTGGCCAGTCCTCTCCTGGCTGTACCTGGTAGAGAGGAACCGGGTTCAGAGGGGTGGCCAGTCCTCTCCTGGCTGTACCTGGTAGAGAGGAACTGGGCTCAGAGGGGTGGCCAGTCCTCTCCTGGCTGTACCTGGTAGAGAGGAACCGGGCTCAAGAGGGGTAGCCAGTCCTCTCCTGGCTGTACCTGGTAAAGAGGAACCGGGTTCAGAGGGGTGGCCAGTCCTCTCCTGGCTGTACCTGGTAAAGAGTAACCGGGCTCAGAGGGGTGGCCAGTCCTCTCCTGGCTGTACCTGGTAGAGAGGAACCGGGTTCAGAGGGGTGGCCAGTCCTCTCCTGGCTGTACCTGGTAAAGAGGAACCGGGTTCAGAGGGGTGGCCAGTCCTATCCTGGCTGTACCTGGTAGAGAGGAACCGGGCTCAGAGGGGTGGCCAGTCCTCTCCTGGCTGTACCTGGTAGAGAGGAACCGGGTTCAGAGGGGTGGCCAGTCCTCTCCTGGCTGTACCTGGTAAAGAGGAACCGGATTCAGAGGGCCAGTACTCTCCTGGATGTACCTGGTAGAGAGGAACCGGGCTCAGAGGGGTAGCCAGTCCTCTCCTGGCTGTACCTGGTAAAGAGGAACCGGGCTCAGAGGGGTGGCCAGTCCTCTCCTGGCTGTACCTGGTAAAGAGGAACCGGATTCAGAGGGCCAGTCCTCTCCTGGCTGTACCTGGTAAAGAGGAACCAGGCTCAGAGGGGTGGCCAGTCCTCTCCTGGCTGTACCTGGTAAAGAGGAACCGGGCTCAGAGGGGTGGCCAGTCCTCTCCTGGCTGTACCTGGTAGAGAGGAACCGGGTTCAGAGGGGTGGCCAGTCCTCTCCTGGCTGTACCTGGTAAAGAGGAACCGGATTCAGAGGGCCAGTACTCTCCTGGATGTACCTGGTAGAGAGGAACCGGGCTCAGAGGGGTAGCCAGTCCTCTCCTGGCTGTACCTGGTAAAGAGGAACCGGGCTCAGAGGGGTGGCCAGTCCTCTCCTGGCTGTACCTGGTAAAGAGGAACCGGATTCAGAGGGCCAGTCCTCTCCTGGCTGTACCTGGTAAAGAGGAACCAGGCTCAGAGGGGTGGCCAGTCCTCTCCTGGCTGTACCTGGTAAAGAGGAACCGGGCTCAGAGGGGTGGCCAGTCCTCTCCTGGCTGTACCTGGTAAAGAGGAACCGGATTCAGAGGGCCAGTCCTCTCCTGGATGTACCTGGTAGAGAGGAACCGGGCTCAGAGGGGTAGCCAGTCCTCTCCTGGCTGTACCTGGTAAAGAGGAACCGGATTCAGAGGGCCAGTACTCTCCTGGATGTACCTGGTAAAGAGGAACCAGGCTCAGAGGGCCAGTCCTCTCCTGGCTGTACCTGGTAGAGAGGAACCGGGCTCAGAGGGGTGGCCAGTCCTCTCCTGGCTGTACCTGGTAAAGAGGAACCGGGCTCAGAGGGGTGGCCAGTCCTCTCCTGGCTGTACCTGGTAGAGAGGAACCGGGCTCAGAGGGGTGGCCAGTCCTCTCCTGGATGTACCTGGTAAAGAGGGACCGGGCTCAGAGGGGTGGCCAGTCCTCTCCTGGATGTACCTGGTAAAGAGGAACCGGGCTCAGAGGGGTGGCCAGTCCTCTCCTGGCTGTACCTGGTAGAGAGGAACCGGGCTCAGAGGGGTGGCCAGTCCTCTCCTGGCTGTACCTGGTAGAGAGGAACCGGGCTCAGAGGGGTGGCCAGTCCTCTCCTGGCTGTACCTGGTAAAGAGGAACCGGGCTCAGAGGGGTGGCCAGTCCTCTCCTGGCTGTACCTGGTAAAGAGGAACCGGGCTCAAAGGGGTGGCCAGTCCTCTCCTGGCTGTACCTGGTAAAGAGGAACCGGGTTCAGAGGGCCAGTCCTCTCCTGGCTGTACCTGGTAGAGAGGAACCAGGCTCAGAGGGGTGGCCAGTCCTCTCCTGGCTGTACCTGGTAAAGAGGAACCGGGCTCAGAGGGGTGGCCAGTCCTCTCCTGGCTGTACCTGGTAAAGAGGAACCGGGCTCAGAGGGGTGGCCAGTCCTCTCCTGGATGTACCTGGTAAAGAGGAACCGGGCTCAGAGGGCCAGTCCTCTCCTGGCTGTACCTGGTAAAGAGGAACCGGGTTCAGAGGGCCAGTCCTCTCCTGGCTGTACCTGGTAGAGAGGAACCGGGTTCAGAGGGGTGGCCAGTCCTCTCCTGGATGTACCTGGTAGAGAGGAACCGGGCTCAGAGGGCCAGTCCTCTCCTGGCTGTACCTGGTAGAGAGGAACCGGGTTCAGAGGGCCAGTCCTCTCCTGGCTGTACCTGGTAGAGAGGAACCGGGCTCAGAGGGGTGGCCAGTCCTCTCCTGGCTGTACCTGGTAGAGAGGAACCAGGCTCAGAGGGGTGGCCAGTCCTCTCCTGGCTGTACCTGGTAAAGAGGAACCGGGCTCAGAGGGCCAGTCCTCTCCTGGCTGTACCTGGTAAAGAGGAACCGGGCTCAGAGGGGTGGCCAGTCCTCTCCTGGCTGTACCTGGTAAAGAGGAACCGGGCTCAGAGGGCCAGTCCTCTCCTGGCTGTACCTGGTAAAGAGGAACCGGGTTCAGAGGGCCAGTCCTCTCCTGGCTGTACCTGGTAAAGAGGAACCAGGCTCAGAGGGCCAGTCCTCTCCTGGCTGTACCTGGTAGAGAGGAACCGGGCTCAGAGGGGTGGCCAGTCCTCTCCTGGCTGTACCTGGTAAAGAGGAACCAGGCTCAGAGGGCCAGTCCTCTCCTGGCTGTACCTGGTAGAGAGGAACCGGGCTCAGAGGGGTGGCCAGTCCTCTCCTGGCTGTACCTGGTAAAGAGGAACCGGGCTCAGAGGGGTGGCCAGTCCTCTCCTGGCTGTACCTGGTAGAGAGGAACCGGGTTCAGAGGGGTGGCCAGTCCTCTCCTGGCTGTACCTGGTAAAGAGGAACCGGGTTCAGAGGGGTGGCCAGTCCTCTCCTGGCTGTACCTGGTAAAGAGGAACCGGGTTCAGAGGGGTGGCCAGTCCTCTCCTGGCTGTACCTGGTAAAGAGGAACCGGGCTCAGAGGGGTGGCCAGTCCTCTCCTGGCTGTACCTGGTAAAGAGGAACCGGGTTCAGAGGGGTGGCCAGTCCTCTCCTGGCTGTACCTGGTAAAGAGGAACCGGGCTCAGAGGGCCAGTCCTCTCCTGGCTGTACCTGGTAGAGAGGAACCGGGTTCAGAGGGCCAGTCCTCTCCTGGCTGTACCTGGTAGAGAGGAACCGGGCTCAGAGGGCCAGTCCTCTCCTGGCTGTACCTGGTAGAGAGGAACCGGGCTCAGAGGGCCAGTCCTCTCCTGGCTGTACCTGGTAAAGAGGAACCGGGCTGAGAGGGGTGGCCAGTCCTCTCCTGGCTGTACCTGGTAAAGAGGAACCGGGCTCAGAGGGGTGGCCAGTCCTCTCCTGGCTGTACCTGGTAGAGAGGAACCGGGCTCAAAGGGGTGGCCAGTCCTCTCCTGGCTGTACCTGGTAAAGAGGAACCGGGCTGAGAGGGGTGGCCAGTCCTCTCCTGGCTGTACCTGGTAAAGAGGAACCGGGCTCAGAGGGGTGGCCAGTCCTCTCCTGGATGTACCTGGTAGAGAGGAACTGGGCTCAGAGGGGTGGCCAGTCCTCTCCTGGCTGTACCTGGTAAAGAGGAACCGGGCTCAGAGGGGTGGCCAGTCCTCTCCTGGCTGTACCTGGTAGAGAGGAACCGGGCTCAGAGGGGTGGCCAGTCCTCTCCTGGCTGTACCTGGTAAAGAGGAACCGGGCTCAGAGGGGTGGCCAGTCCTCTCCTGGCTGTACCTGGTAAAGAGGAACCGGGCTCAGAGGGGTGGCCAGTCCTCTCCTGGCTGTACCTGGTAAAGAGGAACCGGGCTCAGAGGGCCAGTCCTCTCCTGGCTGTACCTGGTAAAGAAGAACCGGACTCAGAGGGCCAGTCCTCTCCTGGCTGTACCTGGTAGAGAGGAACCGGGCTCAGAGGGGTGGCCAGTCCTCTCCTGGCTGTACCTGGTAGAGAGGAACCGGGCTCAGAGGGGTGGCCAGTCCTCTCCTGGCTGTACCTGGTAAAGAGGAACCGGGCTCAGAGGGGTGGCCAGTCCTCTCCTGGATGTACCTGGTAGAGAGGAACCGGGCTCAGAGGGGTGGCCAGTCCTCTCCTGGCTGTACCTGGTAAAGAGGAACCGGGCTCAGAGGGGTGGCCAGTCCTCTCCTGGCTGTACCTGGTAAAGAGGAACCGGGCTCAGAGGGGTGGCCAGTCCTCTCCTGGCTGTACCTGGTAAAGAGGAACCGGGCTCAGAGGGCCAGTCCTCTCCTGGCTGTACCTGGTAAAGAAGAACCGGACTCAGAGGGCCAGTCCTCTCCTGGCTGTACCTGGTAGAGAGGAACCGGGCTCAGAGGGGTGGCCAGTCCTCTCCTGGCTGTACCTGGTAGAGAGGAACCGGGCTCAGAGGGGTGGTCAGTCCTCTTCTGTACCGGTGGAGATTTAAGAGCACATATCGCCATTAAGGCCAGATGGTTTTTCATGACATGACATCAGGTGTGTTGATTTAGAACCATGAGGTAAAGACGTGAGGTAAAGTAAGAACAAAACCCAAGCACTCCTAGTAGCTGAGCCAGAGCCGTTACTATCTACCAGAGCCGTTACTATCTACCGGAGCCGTTACTATCTACCAGAGCCGTTACTATCTACCAGAGCCGTTACTATCTACCAGAGCCGTTACTATCTACCAGAGCCGTTACTATCTACCAGAGCCGTTACTATCTACCAGAGCCGTTACTATCTACCAGAGCCGTTACTATCTACCAGAGCCGTTACTATCTACCAGCGCCGTTACTATCTACCAGCAACGTTACTATCTACCAGAGCCGTTACTATCTACCAGAGCCGTTACTATCTACCAGCGCCGTTACTATCTACCAGAGCCGTTACTATCTACCAGCAACGTTACTATCTACCACGTAGCGTTACTAATCTACCGGAGCAGTTACTATCTAGCCCGAGGAGCCGTTACTATCTACCAAGAGCGTTACTATCTACCAGATCCGTTACTATCTACCAGAGCCCGTTACTATCTACCAGAGACGTTACTATCTCCCAGAGCCGTTACTATCATAATCTGCCAGAGCCGTTTACTATCTACCAGAGCCGTAATCTACCAGAGCCGTTACTATCTACCAGAGCCGTTACTATCTACCAGAGCCGTTACTATCTACCAGAGCCGTTACTATCTACCAGAGCCGTTACTATCTACCAGAGCCGTTACTATCTACCAGAGCCGTTACTATCTACCAGAGC
>NW_024061171.1:0-17500 GCF_016432855.1 Salvelinus namaycush
CCATTGCAGCCACCATCACAACTCTCACCAAAGCGACTAGAATAACTACAGAGAGCAACGTGTATTACCTAATTACTCATCATAAAACATTTATTAAAAATACACAGCGTACAGCAATTGAAAGACACAGATCTTGTGAATCCAGACAATATTTCAGATTTTCTAAGTGTTTTACAGCGAAAACACAATATAGCGTTATATTAGCTTACCACAATAGCAAACATCACAACAGCATTGATTCAAGCCAAACATAGCAATAACGTATAAACCACCAAAAGATATTAATTTTTTCACTAACCTTCTCAGAATTCTTCAGATGACAGTCCTATAACATCATATTACACAATGCATATAGAGTTTGTTCGAAAATGTGCATATTTAGCGGCACAAATCGTGGTTATACAATGAGAAAAGTAGCCAAGCTGCAAAGAAAATGTCAGGAGAAATCTTGGGAAAGGCACCTATTCTAATCGAAAACTATTCATAAACTTGACTAAAAAATACAAGTTGGACAGCAAATGAAAGATAAATTAGTTCTTAATGCAATCGCTGTGTTAGATTTTTAAAATTAACGTTACTGCGCAATACAGCGTGTGCTAAAGCGAGACCGCCCCATAATTCATGGCGGAATTATTATTTAACATTTGTCAACATAAGTACGAATTAACAGCATAAAGACTGCTTACTATTAGCTGAGCTTCCATCAGAATCTTGGGCAAGGTGTCCTTTCTCCAGAACAATCGTCTTTGGGTTGAAAGATGTCCTCTTCTCCTGTCGAAATAGCAGCTAACGATAGCCACCCACTGGAGAGGTGTCCAACTCGTGAAAGCGCATGACAAAGAAATCCCAGAAAATCGCAATAAACTGCTATAAACTGCTATAAGTCGGTTTAAATTAACTACCTTATGATGTCTTTAACACCTATAACGAATAAAAACATGACCGGAGATATAGAACTACTAAAACGAAAGCGTTTGCAGGACGCCATTGTGATGTCTTCTTGCGCCAGGCGCACCGTTGAAAAGGACGGTACTTCCGTTCCACGGTCTTATAAAGGGCCCCAGATTGCGCAATCCACTCCATTCAAATTATCCCCGCTTACTGACATCTAGAGGAAGACGTATGCAGTGCATGTAGCCCGATGGCTTACATGGGGACTTATAAACTGACCTCAGAACAGGGACCTCGATTTCTGAAATCTCACTCCCTGACAGGAAATGTGCTGCAGAAGGAGTTCTGTTTCACTCAGAGAAATAATTCAAACGGTTTTAGAAACTAGAGAGTGTTTTCTATCCAATAGTAATAATAATATGCATATTGTACGAGCAAGAATTGAGTACGAGGCAGTTTAATTTGGGAACTCATTTTTACAAAGTCGAAATGGCGCCCCCATAGGCTCAAGAGGTTAACCATGTAGTCCCAATGAGGTTAGAAGACCTCTTTATTTAACCTTTATTTAACATTGTAGTCCCATTAATATTAGAATAACTCTTTATTTAACCATGTAGTCACATCCCAAGGGAGAGTTGATTTTAAATGCACTCATTGCACATCAACACACTTTACACAAGGTCACTCACAGCACATCAACACATCAACACACTTTAAGAGAAACACAGTGTAAATAGAAGCTTAACGTGACAGACTATCAGAGTCCAAAATGTGTCAAAGACAGTGCAGTATGAAGATAGGCTAAAACTACTTCTCCAATAGAAATCCCCGATCACACTTGACTTACTGGGGCATCTGAAACGGCGCCCTATTCCCTATTTAGTGCACAACTAGTCTGGTCAAAAGTAGTGCACTAAATAGGGAATAGGGTGCCATTTGGGAAGCATGCCATTAGTTAATATTAGTACCATTCACTGTTCTGCTCTGTTCTGTTCTGCTCTGTTCTGTTCTGTTCTGTTCTGTTCTGCTCTGTTCTGCTCTGCTCTGTTCTGCTCTGTTCTGTTCTGCTCTGTTCTGTTCTGTTCTGTTCTGCTCTGTTCTGTTCTGCTCTGTTCTGCTCTGCTCTGTTCTGCTCTGTTCTGTTCTGCTCTGTTCTGCTCTGCTCTGTTCTGTTCTGTTCTGTTCTGCTCTGTTCTGTTCTGCTCTGTTCTGCTCTGTTCTGCTCTGTTCTGCTCTGTTCTGCTCTGCTCTGTTCTGCTCTGTTCTGTTCTGCTCTGTTCTGTTCTGCTCTGTTCTGCTCTGTTCTGCTCTGTTCTGTTCTGTTCTGCTCTGTTCTGTTCTGCTCTGTTCTGCTCTGCTCTGTTCTGTTCTGCTCTGCTATGTTCTGCTCTGTTCTGTTCTGCTCTGTTCTTGTCTGTTCTGCTCTGTTCTGCTCTGCTCTGTTCTGCTCTGTTCTGCTCTGCTCTGCTCTGCTCTGTTCTGCTCTGTTCTTGTCTGTTCTGCTCTGCTCTGTTCTGCTCTGTTCTGCTCTGTTCTGCTCTGTTCTTGTCTGTTCTGCTCTGTTCTGTTCTGCTCTGCTCTGCTCTGTTCTGTTCTGCTCTGTTCTGCTCTGCTCTGTTCTGTTCTGTTCTGCTCTGTTCTGCTCTGTTCTGTTCTGCTCTGTTCTGCTCTGTTCTGTTCTGCTCTGTTCTGCTCTGTTCTGTTCTCTTCTGTTCTGCTCTGTTCTGCTCTGCTCTGTTCTGCTCTGTTCTGCTCTGTTCTGTTCTGTTCTGTTCTGCTCTGCTCTGTTCTGCTCTGTTCTGCTCTGTTCTGTTCTGCTCTGTTCTGCTCTGTTCTGTTCTGCTCTGTTCTGCTCTGTTCTGTTCTCTTCTGTTCTGCTCTGTTCTGCTCTGCTCTGTTCTGCTCTGTTCTGCTCTGTTCTGTTCTGCTCTGTTCTGTTCTGTTCTGCTCTGCTCTGTTCTGCTCTGTTCTGCTCTGTTCTGTTCTGCTCTGTTCTGTTCTGCTCTGCTCTGTTCTGCTCTGTTCTGTTCTGCTCTGTTCTTGTCTGTTCTGCTCTGCTCTGTTCTGCTCTGTTCTGTTCTGCTCTGTTCTTGTCTGTTCTGCTCTGTTCTGTTCTGCTCTGCTCTGCTCTGTTCTGTTCTGCTCTGTTCTGCTCTGCTCTGTTCTGTTCTGTTCTGCTCTGCTCTGTTCTGCTCTGTTCTGTTCTGCTCTGTTCTGCTCTGTTCTGCTCTGTTCTGTTCTGCTCTGTTCTGCTCTGTTCTGTTCTCTTCTGTTCTGCTCTGTTCTGCTCTGCTCTGTTCTGCTCTGTTCTGCTCTGTTCTGTTCTGCTCTGTTCTGTTCTGTTCTGCTCTGCTCTGTTCTGCTCTGTTCTGCTCTGTTCTGTTCTGCTCTGTTCTGCTCTGTTCTGTTCTGCTCTGTTCTGCTCTGTTCTGTTCTCTTCTGTTCTGCTCTGTTCTGCTCTGCTCTGTTCTGCTCTGTTCTGCTCTGTTCTGTTCTGCTCTGTTCTGTTCTGTTCTGCTCTGCTCTGTTCTGCTCTGTTCTGTTCTGCTCTGTTCTGCTCTGTTCTGTTCTGCTCTGTTCTTGTCTGTTCTGCTCTGTTCTGTTCTGCTCTGTTCTGTTCTGCTCTGCTCTGTTCTGCTCTGTTCTGTTCTGCTCTGTTCTTGTCTGTTCTGCTCTGTTCTGTTCTGCTCTGCTCTGCTCTGCTCTGTTCTGCTCTGTTCTTGTCTGTTCTGCTCTGCTCTGTTCTGCTCTGCTCTGCTCTGTTCTTGTCTGTAATGCTCTGCTCTGTTCTGGTTTGCTCTGTTCTGGTTTGCAGGTGGTATACTAGCATAGTGATGTAGGACATCTTGTAATTCACTGTTGTCCTGTCATAACACAGTCAGTGTTTTCCATTAGCCCCGACCGTCAGCTAATCAGCCGGCTACAGACTCATTTTCAGCTGGCTACTTTTTCCACATCCTATTAGCTAGGCAAATTTTTATTTAAAAGTTTCAATCCACTAGTCCGTCGAGCCCTCTCCCGCTAGAATGAACATGATGCATCTTCTAGCAGTCTATTGATAGGATAGGTGCCTGTCAGTCACAAAGCAAGCAATTACAGGAAAACTCAGTCTGATGTGTGTCCCGCCTCCCTGTACAATTTGTGTGCGATGTGGTTGGTTGCAGTCAAATTTCTTTACAAGGAGGACGGAGAGAGAGCATGATGCTCGTGAATTTGCACGTCCCACGTAATATAGGTGGTCACGATGAGTCAATCCACGACTTAGCCAAATGATTGTTTTCTGGCACATTCCTTTATTGTCTGCGCCGTTAGCGATGATGCTAATGAAAACCGTCTTCTAAAAGATGGAAAGGCTTTCCCAAAAACCTTCTCTGTTAAATGTTAACTACAAAGTAGCTGATATAATGATTATTTTCATAAATCCAGTGGGTTTTTGTTTTGCAAACTCTACTATTACAAAAACACTGTTAAACAACAGCCTCTTGTTAGGTGTTCATTAAAGGGTAGCTTCACCCAAAATTATAAATTGATCAGATTTTTCAAGTGGTCTCAGGATGTGGTTTAACCATTTTTTTGGACTTAGAACTTACAATGTTGTTGTTTTTCTATTAAAACGTGTGATTTTGAGAGTGAAACCTAAATAAAATGGGAAAAACGGAAATCTAGAAAAACTACAAGTAGAAAACGGAATTTGGGAAAGAACAAAATGAAATCAGACAAAAAATGAAACAGATTTTATAAGGCCTACCTAATAATGTTTTTGAATTAATTTGGTGATCTCTAGAGGGTAGTGTGGTGATCTCTAGAGGGTAGTGTAGTGATCTCTAGAGGGTAGTGGGGTGATCTCTAGAGGGTAGTGTGGTGATCTCTAGAGGGTATTGTGGTGATCTCTAGAGGGTAGTGTGGTGATCTCTAGAGGGTAGTGTGGTGATCTCTAGAGGGTAGTGTGGTGATCTCTAGAGGGTAGTGTGGTGATCTCTAGAGGGTAGTGTGGTGATCTCTAGAGGGTAGTGTGGTGATCTCTAGAGGGTAGTGTGGTGATCTCTAGAGGGTAGTGTGATGATCCTCTAGTGCACATATGTCAGAGTCAAGGCCCGCGGGCCACATCCGGCCCGCGAGAAGGTTTTTTACGGCCCCTGGGATGATCTTGATTTATTATTAGAACCGGCCCGCAGACCGCAGCAAGCCGGCAGCCCGCAGATCTTTTACACGCACCAATACTACATTTCCCACAATGCAACGGTGACGCACCGAGCAGTAGGCTGCTTCATTTCAATATTTATTGGCACAGCAGTCGTCAGCATCACAGTAAAATTAACTTTCAGATACCCATCAAAAATGGCAAAACGGAAGGTGGACACTGAGAACCGGGGGTTTCAAACAAGGTGGGAGTCGGAGTATATGTTCACGGAGGTAGCTGGAAAACCTGTGTGTCTTCTGTGTGGAGAAAGTGTGGCGGTACTGAAAGAGTATAATCTGAGACGACATTATGAAACGAAACACGCGGACAAAAACAAGAATATGGACATGGAACAAAGGCTACAAAAGGCAGAGGAATTAAAACGAGGCCTCAAATCTCGACAGGCTCTGTTCAAAAAAGCCAAATCACAAGGCCAGGCTGCTGTCAAGGCCAGTTTTATTTTGGCAGAAGAGATCGCTAAATCAGCCCGGCCATTTACGGAGGGGGATTTCATCAAAAACTGCATGATTAAAGTTTGTGACGAAGTTTGCCCAGAAAAAAGGCAACTCTTTTTAAATGTGAGTCTGAGCAGAAACACCATTGCCGTAGGTTTTCAGTAGGTTCAATTAGGTTCACTAGACTATATGCGTCATTTAAAAAATTTTCAATGAACATTCGAACAGTCCGGCCCTCGGCTTGTAGCTAAATTTTTTATTTGGCCCTCCGTCCATTTGACTTTGACACCCCTGCTCTAGTGGGTAGTGTGGTGATCTCTAGAGGGTAGTGTGGTGATCTCTAGAGGGTAGTGTGGTGATCTCTAGAGGATCTCTAGAGGGTAGTGTGGTGATCTCTAGAGGGTAGTGTGATGATCTCTGGAGGGTAGTGTGGTGATCTCTATCAATCAATCAAGTTTATTTTATATAGCCCTTCGTACATCAGCTAATATCTCGAAGTGCTGTACAGAAACCCAGCCTAAAACCCCAAACAGCAAGCAATGCAGGTGTAGAAGCACGGTGGCTAGGAAAAACTCCCTAGAAAGGCCAAAACCTAGGAAGAAACCTAGAGAGGAACCAGGCTATGAGGGGTGGCCAGTCCTCTTCTGGCTGTGCCGGGTGGAGATTATAACAGAACATGGCCAAGATGTTCAAAAATGTTCATAAGTGACAAGCATGGTCAAATAATAATCATGAATAATTTTCAGTTGGCTTTTCTCTAGAGTGTAGTGTGGTGATCTCTAGAGGGTAGTGTGGTGATCCTCTAGAGGGGAGTGTGGTGTGGTGATCTCTAGAGGGTAGTGTGATGATCTCTAGAGGGTAGTGTGGTGATCTCTAGAGGGTAGTGTGGTGATCTCTAGAGGGTAGTGTGGTGATCTCTAGAGGGTAGTGTGGTGTGGTGATCTCTAGGGGGTAGTGTGGTGATCTCTAGAGGGTAGTGTGGTGATCTCTAGAGGGTAGTGTGGTGATCTCTAGGGGGTAGTGTGGTGATCTCTAGAGGGTAGTGGGGTGATCTCTAGAGGGTAGTGTGGTGATCTCTAGAGGGTAGTGTGGTGATCTCTAGAGGGTAGTGTGGTGATCTCTAGAGGGTAGTGTGGTGATCCTCTAGAGGGTAGTGGGGTGATCTCTAGAGGGTAGTGGGGTGATCTCTAGAGGGTAGTGGGGTGATCCTCTAGAGGGTAGTGGGGTGATCTCTAGAAGGTAGTGTGGTGATCTCTAGAGGGTAGTGTGGTGATCTCTAGAGGGTAGTGTGGTGATCTCTAGAGGGTAGTGTGGTGATCTCTAGAGGGTAGTGTGGTGATCTCTAGAGGGTAGTGTGGTGATCCTCTAGAGGGTAGTGTGGTGATCTCTAGAGGGTAGTGTGGTGATCTCTAGAGGGTAGTGTGGTGATCCTCTAGAGGGTAGTGGGGTGATCTCTAGAGGGTAGTGGGGTGATCCTCTAGAGGGTAGTGGGGTGATCTCTAGAGGGCAGTGTGGTGATCTCTAGAGGGTAGTGGGGTGATCTCTAGAGGGTAGTGTGGTGATCTCTAGAGGGTAGTGTGATGATCTCTAGAGGGTAGTGTGGTGATCTCTAGAGGGTAGTGTGGTGATCTCTAGAGGGTAGTGGGGTGATCTCTAGAGGGTAGTGTGGTGATCTCTAGAGGGTAGTGTGGTGATCTCTAGAGGGTAGTGGGGTGATCTCTAGAAGGTAGTGTGGTGATCTCTAGAGGGTAGTGTGGTGATCTCTAGAGGGTAGTGTGGTGATCTCTAGAGGGTAGTTTGGTGATCTCTAGAAGGTAGTTTGGTGGTCTCTAGAGGGTAGTTTGGTGATCTCTAGAGGGTAGTGTGGTGATCTCTAGAAGGTAGTTTGGTGATCTCTAGAGGGTAGTGTGGTGATCTCTAGAGGGTAGTGTGGTGATCTCTAGAAGGTAGTTTGGTGATCTCTAGAGGGTAGTGGGGTGATCTCTAGAGGGTAGTGTGGTGATCTCTAGAGGGTAGTGTGGTGATCTCTAGAAGGTAGTTTGGTGGTCTCTAGAGGGTAGTGGGGTGATCTCTAGAGGGCAGTGTGGTGATCCTCTAGAGGGTAGTGTGGTGATCTCTAGAGGGTATTGTGGTGTGATGATCTCTAGAGGGTAGTGTGGTGATCTCTAGAGGGTAGTGTGGTGATCTCTAGAGGGTAGTGTGGTGATCTCTACAGGGTAGTGTGGTGATCTCTACAGGGTAGTGTGGTGATCTCTAGAGGGTAGTGTGGTGATCTCTAGAGGGTAGTGTGGTGATCTCTAGAGGGTAGTGTGATGATCTCTAGAGGGTAGTGTGGTGATCTCTAGAGGGTAGTGTGGTGATCTCTAGAGGGTAGTGGGGTGATCTCTAGAGGGTAGTGTGGTGATCTCTAGAGGGTAGTGTGGTGATCTCTAGAGGGTAGTGGGGTGATCTCTAGAAGGTAGTGTGGTGATCTCTAGAGGGTAGTGTGGTGATCTCTAGAGGGTAGTGTGGTGATCTCTAGAGGGTAGTTTGGTGATCTCTAGAAGGTAGTTTGGTGATCTCTAGAGGGTAGTGTGGTGATCTCTAGAGGGTAGTGTGGTGATCTCTAGAGGGTAGTTTGGTGATCTCTAGAAGGTAGTTTGGTGGTCTCTAGAGGGTAGTGTGGTGATCTCTAGAAGGTAGTGTGGTGATCTCTAGAGGGTAGTGTGGTGATCTCTAGTGGGTAGTGTGGTGATCTCTAGAGAATAGTTTGGTGATCTCTAGAGGGTAGTGTGGTGATCTCTAGAGAATAGTGTGGTGATCTCTAGAGGGTAGTGTGTGATCTCTAGAGGGTAGTGTGGTGATCTCTAGAGGGTAGTGTGGTGATCTCTAGAGGGTAGTGGGGTGATCTCTAGAGGGTAGTGGGGTGATCTCTAGAGGGTAGTGTGGTGATCTCTAGAGGGTAGTGTGGTGATCTCTAGAAGGTAGTTTGGTGATCTCTAGAGGGTAGTGTGGTGATCTCTAGAGGGTAGTGTGGTGATCTCTAGAAGGTAGTTTGGTAGTCTCTAGAGGGTAGTGGGGTGATCCTCTAGAGGGTAGTGGGGTGATCTCTAGAGGGTAGTGTGGTGATCTCTAGAGGGTAGTGTGGTGATCTCTAGAGGGTAGTTTGGTGGTCTCTAGAGGGTAGTGTGGTGATCTCTAGAGGGTAGTGGGGTGATCTCTAGAGGGTAGTGTGGTGTTCTCTAGAGGGTAGTGTGGTGATCTCTAGAGGGTAGTGTGGTGATCTCTAGAGGGTAGTGTGGTGTTCTCTAGAGGGTAGTGTGGTGATCTCTAGAGGGCAGTGTGGTGATCTCTAGAAGGTAGTTTGGTGGTCTCTAGAGGGTAGTGTGGTGATCTCTAGAGGGTAGTGTGGTGATCTCTAGAGGGTAGTGTGGTGATCTCTAGAGGGTAGTGTAGTGATCTCTAGAGGGTAGTGTGGTGATCTCTAGAGGGTAGTGTGGTGATCTCTAGAGGGTAGTGTGGTGATCTCTAGAGGGTAGTGTGGTGATCTCTAGAGGGTAGTGTGGTGATCTCTAGAGGGTAGTGTGGTGATCTCTAGAGGGTAGTGGGGTGATCTCTAGAGGGTAGTGGGGTGATCTCTAGAAGGTAGTGTGGTGATCCTCTAGAGGGTAGTGTGGTGATCTCTAGAGGATAGTGTGGTGATCTCTAGAAGGTAGTGTGGTGATCTCTAGAAGGTAGTTTGGTGGTCTCTAGTGGGTAGTGGGGTGATCTCTAGAAGGTAGTGTGGTGATCTCTAGAAGGTAGTTTGGTGGTCTCTAGAGGGTAGTGTGGTGATCTCTAGAGGGTAGTGTAGTGATCTCTAGAGGGTAGTGTGGTGATCTCTAGAGGGTATTGTGGTGTGATGATCTCTAGAGGGTAGTGTGGTGATCTCTAGAGGATAGTGTGGTAGTCTCTAGAGGGTAGTGTAGTGATCTCTAGAGGGTAGTGTGGTGATCTCTAGAGGGTATTGTGGTGTGATGATCTCTAGAGGGTAGTGTGGTGATCTCTAGAGGGTAGTGTGGTGATCTCTAGAGGGTAGTGTGGTAGTCTCTAGAGGGTAGTTTGGTGGTCTCTAGTGGGTAGTGGGGTGATCTCTAGAAGGTAGTGTGGTGATCTCTAGAAGGTAGTTTGGTGGTCTCTAGAGGGTCGAGAACTGGGACAGTCACAGTGAATGGCGTGAATGGAAGACATAAGGACTTTTCACAGTACTGAGCTGACCCTAACGAAGCTGAACTGATTTGGCATGGTTACATAGTCGCTTGAACCATTTAGGACAAGGAATGTGACAAAATACTGTGGGCTAGCACAGTAACACTCAGGTCGACCCTATATGGCCACTCTGACAATACTGTACTGACACCATCTCTCTCCCCCTGACAGATGAACCGGAGGTGAAGATCGATGGTTTTGATGGTAACTGGTACCTGAACCGTCAGGACGTCAGCCTCACCTGCAGCACCGACGCTAACCCCCCTGTCACCGTCTACCAGTGGAAACTGTAAGTCGAAAACACTACTCCACACAGGGCTGAATGTTCAAGTTGACTGTTTGAAAGCGGTAGATGAAGTATCTTCTCCACAATCAACAGCATGAATCAACAGCATGAAGGCTCAAACAGCAGGAAGGAAAAGAGCATCAGGAGTCATATTGTCTTAGTATGTGTCCAAAATGACACCCTGTGCTCAATCTCCTGTGGGCTTTGGGCAACACTATTCAGGGAATAGGGGCACATTCTTAGCTAATATTTACCAGCAGCATACCACCCTGCATACCACTGTGTTAGACAGCAGCCTACCACCCTGCCCTACCACCATGTGTCCACTGTGTTAGACAGCAGCAAACCACCCTGCATACCACTGTGTTAGACAGCAGCCTACCACCCTGCCCTACCACCATGTGTCCACTGTGTTAGACAGCAGCATACCACCCTGCATACCACTGTGTTAGACAGCAGCATACCACCCTGTGTCCACTGTGTTAGACAGCAGCATACCACCCTGCATACCACTGTGTTAGACAGCAGCCTACCACCCTGCCCTACCACCATGTGTCCACTGTGTTAGACAGCAGCATACCACCCTGCATACCACTGTGTTAGACAGCAGCATACCACCATGTGTCCACTGTGTTAGACAGCAGCCTACCACCCTGCCCTACCACCATGTGTCCACTGTGTTAGACAGCAGCATACCACCCTGCATACCACTGTGTTAGACAGCAGCCTACCACCCTGCCCTACCACCATGTGTCCACTGTGTTAGACAGCAGCACACCACCCTGCATACCACTGTGTTAGACAGCAGCATACCACCCTGTGTCCACAGTGTTAGACAGCAGCACACCACCCTGTGTCCACTGTGTTAGACAGCAGCACACCACCCTGCATACCACTGTGTTAGACAGCAGCACACCACCCTGCATACCACTGTGTTAGACAGCAGCATACCACCCTGTGTCCACTGTGTTAGACAGCAGCACACCACCCTGCATACCACTGTGTTAGACAGCAGCACACCACCCTGCATACCACTGTGTTAGACAGCAGCATACCACCCTGCATACCACTGTGTTAGACAGCAGCACACCACCCTGTGTCCACTGTGTTAGACAGCAGCATACCACCCTGTGTCCACTGTGTTAGACAGCAGCACACCACCCTGCATACCACTGTGTTAGACAGCAGCACACCACCCTGCATACCACTGTGTTAGACAGCAGCATACCACCCTGTGTCCACTGTGTTAGACAGCAGCATACCACCCTGCATACCACTGTGTTAGACAGCAGCATACCACCCTGCATACCACTGTGTTAGACAGCAGCATACCACCCTGCATACCACTGTGTTAGACAGCAGCCTACCACCCTGCATACCACTGTGTTAGACAGCAGCACACCACCCTGTGTCCACTGTGTTAGACAGCAGCATACCACCCTGCATACCACTGTGTTAGACAGCAGCATACCACCCTGCATACCACTGTGTTAGACAGCAGCCTACCACCCTGCATCCCACTGTGTTAGACAGCAGCATACCACCCTGCATACCACTGTGTTAGACAGCAGCATACCACCCTGCATACCACTGTGTTAGACAGCAGCCTACCACCCTGCATCCCACTGTGTTAGACAGCAGCATACCACCCTGCATACCACTGTGTTAGACAGCAGCATACCACCCTGCATACCACTGTGTTAGACAGCAGCATACCACCCTGCATACCACTGTGTTAGACAGCAGCATACCACCCTGCATACCACTGTGTTAGACAGCAGCCTACCACCCTGCATACCACTGTGTTAGACAGCAGCCTACCACCCTGTGTCCACTGTGTTAGACAGCGGCCTACCACCCTGCATCCCACTGTGTTAGACAGCAGCCTACCACCCTGCCCTACCACCCTGCATACCACTGTGTTAGACAGCAGCATACCACCCTGCATACCACTGTGTTAGACAGCAGCACACCACCCTGCATACCACTGTGTTAGACAGCAGCATACCACCCTGCATCCCACTGTGTTAGACAGCAGCATACCAACCTGTGTCCACTGTGTTAGACAGCAGCATACCACCCTGTGTCCACTGTGTTAGACAGCAGCATACCACCCTGCATACCACTGTGTTAGACAGCAGCCTACCACCCTGCATACCACTGTGTTAGACAGCAGCATACCACCCTGCCCTACCACTGTGTTAGACAGCAGCATACCACCCTGTGTCCACTGTGTTAGACAGCAGCATTCCACCCTGTGTCCACTGTGTTAGACAGCAGCATACCACCCTGCATACCACTGTGTTAGACAGCAGCATACCACCCTGCATACCACTGTGTTAGACAGCAGCATACCACCCTGTGTCCACTGTGTTAGACAGCAGCATACCACCCTGTGTCCACTGTGTTAGACAGCAGCCTACCACCCTGCCCTACCACCCTGCATACCACTGTGTTAGACAGCAGCATACCACCCTGCATACCACTGTGTTAGACAGCAGCACACCACCCTGCATACCACTGTGTTAGACAGCAGCATACCACCCTGCATACCACTGTGTTAGACAGCAGCATACCACCCTGAATACCACTGTGTTAGACAGCAGCATATCACCCTGCATCCCACTGTGTTAGACAGCAGCATACCACCCTGCATACCACTGTGTTAGACAGCAGCCTACCACCCTGCATACCACTGTGTTAGACAGCAGCATACCACCCTGCATACCACTGTGTTAGACAGCAGCCTACCACCCTGCCCTACCACCCTGCATACCACTGTGTTAGACAGCAGCATACCACCCTGCATACCACTGTGTTAGACAGCAGCCTACCACCCTGCATACCACTGTGTTAGACAGCAGCCTACCACCCTGCATACCACTGTGTTAGACAGCAGCATACCACCCTGTGTCCACTGTGTTAGACAGCAGCATACCACCCTGTGTCCACTGTGTTAGACAGCAGCATACCACCCTGCATACCACTGTGTTAGACAGCAGCATACCACCCTGTGTCCACTGTGTTAGACAGCAGCCTACCACCCTGCATACCACTGTGTTAGACAGCAGCATACCACCCTGCATCCCACTGTGTTAGACAGCAGCATACCACCCTGCATACCACTGTGTTAGACAGCAGCCTACCACCCTGCATACCACTGTGTTAGACAGCAGCATACCACCCTGTGTCCACTGTGTTAGACAGCAGCATACCACCCTGCATACCACTGTGTTAGACAGCAGCATACCACCCTGTGTCCACTGTGTTAGACAGCAGCATACCACCCTGCATACCACTGTGTTAGACAGCAGCATACCACCCTGCATCCCACTGTGTTAGACAGCAGCATACCACCCTGTGTCCACTGTGTTAGACAGCAGCATACCACCCTGCCCTACCACCCTGCATACCACTGTGTTAGACAGCAGCATACCACCCTGTGTCCACTGTGTTAGACAGCAGCATACCACCCTGCCCTACCACCCTGCATACCACTGTGTTAGACAGCAGCATACCACCCTGTGTCCACTGTGTTAGACAGCAGCATACCACCCTGTGTCCACTGTGTTAGACAGCAGCATACCACCATGTGTCCACTGTGTTAGACAGCAGCATACCACCCTGCATACCACTGTGTTAGACAGCAGCATACCACCCTGCATACCACTGTGTTAGACAGCAGCATACCACCCTGCATCCCACTGTGTTAGACAGCAGCATACCACCCTGCATACCACTGTGTTAGACAGCAGCATACCACCCTGCATACCACTGTGTTAGACAGCAGCATACCACCCTGCATACCACTGTGTTAGACAGCAGCATACCACCCTGCATACCACTGTGTTAGACAGCAGCATACCACCCTGCATACCACTGTGTTAGACAGCAGCCTACCACCCTGCATACCACTGTGTTAGACAGCAGCCTACCACCCTGCATACCACTGTGTTAGACAGCAGCATACCACCCTGCATACCACTGTGTTAGACAGCAGCATACCACCCTGCATACCACTGTGTTAGACAGCAGCCTACCACCCTGCATACCACTGTGTTAGACAGCAGCCTACCACCCTGCATACCACTGTGTTAGACAGCAGCATACCACCCTGCATACCACTGTGTTAGACAGCAGCATACCACCCTGCATACCACTGTGTTAGACAGCAGCCTACCACCCTGCATACCACTGTCTTAGACAGCAGCACACCACCCTACATACCACTGTTGGCCTGCTCCTGAAGCCAAGCAGGGTTGGTTCTGGTCGGTCCCTGGATCGGAGACCAGATGCTGCTGGAAGTGGTGTTGGAGGACCAGTAGGAGGCACTCTTTCCTCTGGTCTAAAAAAGATCCCAGTACCCCAGGGTAGTGATTGGAGGACATTGCCCTGTGTAAGGTGCTGTCTTTCAGATGGGATGTTAAATGGGTGTCCTGACTCTATGTGGTCACTAAAGATCCCAGTACCCCAGGGCAGTGATTGGAGGACATTGCCCTGTGTAAGGTGCTGTCTTTCAGATGGGATGTTAAATGGGTGTCCTGACTCTATGTGGTCACTAAAGATCCCAGTACCCCAGGGCAGTGATTGGAGGACATTGCCCTGTGTAAGGTGCTGTCTTTCAGATGGGATGTTAAATGGGTGTCCTGACTCTATGTGGTCACTAAAGATCCCAGTACCCCAGGGCAGTGATTGGAGGACATTGCCCTGTGTAAGGTGCTGTCTTTCAGATGGGATGTTAAATGGGTGTCCTGACTCTATGTGGTCACTAAAGATCCCAGTACCCCAGGGCAGTGATTGGAGGACATTGCCCTGTGTAAGGTGCTGTCTTTCAGATGGGATGTTAAATGGGTGTCCTGACTCTATGTGGTCACTAAAGATCCCATGGCGCTTATCGTTGGGGTGTTAACCCCGGTGTCCTGGCTGAAGTCCCAATCTGGCCCTCAAACCATCACGGCCACCTAATAATCCCCAGTTTACAATTGGCTCATTCATCCCCCTCCTCTCCCCTGTAACTATTCCCCAGGTCGTTGCTGTAAATGAGAACGTGTTCTCAGTCAACTTACCTAAACTATTAGTGCCTCGGTTCAATCAATCAATCAAATGTATTTATAAATCCCTTGTCACAACTCTGCTCTGTTCTGCTCTGTCATAACATCACATGGATGAGTAGCTAACACACATTCTGCAGAAACCTGTTAAATACTCAATTCACTTTACTGCTGCAACGAAGCTGCCACAAAGTTGGGAATTTATGATAAATAATTGTGTTATATGAGAGGTCTTGGTAAACCTTTTTTTATTTCCACTTTAGTTGTCCAATCTGGGTTTTTAAAGCATAAGCCATGCTGTAAATCTATCAACATAATTATGCCCCTTACTTCCTCTGTCTCTGTCTTCATCAACCTTTCATTCATGTGTTTCAGTTGGTTTACACACCAGTGTAATGATGATAATAAAGCTTGAGATGGAAGCCTAGGCAAAATCTATCTATCTATCTATCTATCTATCTATCTATCTATCTATCTATCTATCTATCTATCTATCTATCTATCTATCTATCTATCTATCTATCTATCTATCTATCTATCTATCTATCTATCTATCTATCTATCTATCTATCTATCTATCTATCTATCTATTCAATTCAATTCAATTCAAGGGGCTTTATTGGCATGGGAAACATGTGTTAACATTGCCAAAGCAAGTGAGGTAGATATTATACAAAAGTGAAATAAACAATACAAATTAACAGTAAACATTACACATACAGAAGTTTCAAAACAATAAAGACATTACAAATGTTATATTATATATATACAGTGTTGTAACAATGTACAAATGGTTAAAGCACACAAGTTAAAATAAATAAGCATAAATATGGGTTGTATTTACAATGGTGTTTGTTCTTCACTGGTTGCCCTTTTCTTGTGGCAACAGGTCACAAATCTTGCTGCTGTGATGGCACACTGTGGAATTTCTCCCAGTAGATATGGGAGTTTATCAAAATTGGATTTGTTTTCAAATTCTTTGTGGATCTGTGTAATCTGAGGGAAATATGTCTCTCTAATATGGTCATACATTGGGCAGGAGGTTAGGAAGTGCAGCTCAGTTTCCACCTCATTTTGTGGGCAGTGTGCACATAGCCTGTCTTCTCTTGAGAGCCATGTCTGCCTACGGCGGCCTTTCTCAATAGCAAGGCTATGCTCACTGAGTCTGTACATAGTCAAAGCTTTCCTTAAGTTTGGGTCAGTCACAGTGGTCAGGTATTCTGCCACTGTGTACTCTCTGTTTAGGGCCAAATAGCATTCTAGTTTGCTCTGTTTTTTTGTTAATTCTTTCCAATGTGTCAAGTAATTATCTTTTTGTTTTCTCATGATTTGGTTGGGTCTAATTGTGCTGTTGTCCTGGGGCTCTGTGGGGTGTGTTTGTGTTTGTGAACAGAGCCCTAGGACCAGCTTGCTTAGGGGACTCTTCTCCAGGTTCATCTCTCTGTAGGTGATGGCTTTGTTATGGAAGGTTTGGGAATCGCTTCCTTTTAGGTGGTTGTAGAATTTAACGGCTCTTTTCTGGATTTTGATAATTAGTGGGTATCGGCCTAATTCTGCTCTGCATGCATTATTTGGTGTTCTACGTTGTACACGGAGGATATTTTTGCAGAATTCTGCATGCAGAGTCTCAATTTGGTGTTTGTCCCATTTTGTGAAATCTTGGTTGGTGAGCGGACCCCAGACCTCACAACCATAAAGGGCAATGGGCTCTATGACTGATTCAAGTATTTTTAGCCAGATCCTAATTGGTATGTTGAAATTTATGTTCCTTTTGATGGCATAGAAGGCCCTTCTTGCCTTGTCTCTCAGATCGTTCACAGCTTTGTGGAAGTTACCTGTGGTGCTGATGTTTAGGCCGAGGTATGTATAGTTTTTTGTGTGCTCTAGGGCAACGGTGTCTAGATGGAATTCGTGGTCCTGGTGACTGGACCTTTTTTGGAACACCATTATTTTGGTCTTACTGAGATTTACTGTCAGGGCCCAGGTCTGACAGAATCTGTGCAGAAGATCTAGGTGCTGCTGTAGGCCCTCCTTGGTTGGTGACAGAAGCACCAGATCATCAGCAAACAGTAGACATTTGACTTCGGATTCTAGTAGGGTGAGACCGGGTGCTGCAGACTGTTCTAGTGCCCGCGCCAATTCGTTGATATATATGTTGAAGAGGGTGGGGCTTAAGCTGCATCCCTGTCTCACCCCACGACCCTGTGTGAAGAAATGTGTGTGTTTTTTGCCAATTTTAACCGCACACTTGTTGTTTGTGTACATGGATTTTATAATGTCGTATGTTTTACCCCCAACACCACTTTCCATCAATTTGTATAGCAGACCCTCATGCCAAATTGAGTCGAAGGCTTTTTTGAAATCAACAAAGCATGAGAAGACTTTGCCTTTGTTTTGGTTTGTTTGGTTG
>NW_024061171.1:22500-55000 GCF_016432855.1 Salvelinus namaycush
GGCAATAAGGCAGCCAGTTTATAATGACAATAAGGCAGCCAGTTTATAATGGCAATAAGGCACCCAGTTTATAATGGCAATAAGGCACCCAGTTTATAATGGCAATAAGGCACCCAGTTTATAATGGCAATAAGGCAGCCAGTTTATAATGACAATAAGGCACCCAGTTTATAATGACAATAAGGCACCCAGTTTATAATGACAATAAGGCAGCCAGTTTATAATGACAATAAGGCAGCCAGTTTATAATGACAATAAGACACCCAGTTTATAATGACAATAAGGCAGCCAGTTTATAATGGTGTATTGGCTTCACGTCTTGCCTACGAGCAGCACTTATACACTGTCTTTTGGCCCTATACCACCAACCCCCGAGGTGCCTTATAAACTGGTTAGCACCATACATAGAATAGAAATACATACATAGAACAGAGTCTGCTAAATGACTCACTACTGTAGTGACTCTGGATCAGAGAGTCTGTTAAATGACTCACTACTGTAGTGACTCTGGATCAGAGAGTCTGCTAAATGACTCCCTACTGTAGTGACTCTGGATCAGAGAGTCTGCTAAATGACTCACTACTGTAGTGACTCTGGATCAGAGAGTCTGCTAAATGACTCCCTACTGTAGTGACTCTGGATCAGAGAGTCTGCTAAATGACTCAGTACTGTAGTGGCTCTGGATCAGAGAGTCTGCTAAATGACTCCCTACTGTAGTGACTCTGGATCAGAGAGTCTGCTAAATGACTCAGTACTGTAGTGGCTCTGGATCAGAGAGTCTGCTAAATGACTCCCTACTGTAGTGGCTCTGGATCAGAGAGTCTGTTAAATGACTCCCTACTGTAGTGACTCTGGATCAGAGAGTCTGTTAAATGACTCACTACTGTAGTGGCTCTGGATCAGAGAGTCTGCTAAATGACTCACTACTGTAGTGGATCTGGATAAGAGAGTCTGCTAAATGACTCAGTACTGTAGTGGCTCTGGATCAGAGAGTCTGCTAAATGACTCACTACTGTAGTGGCTCTGGATCAGAGAGTCTGCTAAATGACTCACTACTGTAGTGGCTCTGGATAAGAGAGTCTGCTAAATGACTCACTACTGTAGTGTCTCTGGATCAGAGAGTCTGCTAAATGACTCACTACTGTAGTGGCTCTGGATCAGAGAGTCTGTTAAATGACTCACTACTGTAGTGGCTCTGGATCAGAGAGTCTGCTAAATGACTCACTACTGAAATGGCTCTGGATCAGAGAGTCTGCTAAATGACTCCCTACTGTAGTGGCTCTGGATCAGAGAGTATGTTAAATGACTCCCTACTGTAGTGACTCTGGATCAGAGAGTCTGCTAAATGACTCACTAGTGTAGTGGCTCTGGATCAGAGAGTCTGTTAAATGACTCCCTACTGTAGTGACTCTGGATCAGAGAGTCTGCTAAATGACTCACTACTGTAGTGGCTCTGGATCAGAGAGTCTGCTAAATGATTCACTACTGTAGTGTCTCTGGATCAGAGAGTCTGCTAAATGACTCACTACTGTAAGTGGCTCTGGATCAGAGAGTCTGCTAAATGGCTCACTACTGTAGTGTCTCTGGATCAGAGAGTCTGCTAAATGACTCACTACTGTAGTGGCTCTGGATCAGAGAGTCTGCTAAATGACTCAGTACTGTAGTGTCTCTGGATCAGAGTTTCTGCTAAATGACTCACTACTATAGTGGCTCTGGATCAGAGAGTCTGCTAAATGACTCACTACTGTAGTGACTCTGGATCAGAGAGTCTGCTAAATGACTCACTACTGTAGTGGCTCTGGATAAGAGAGTCTGCTAAATGACTCACTACTGTAGTGGCTCTGGATAAGAGAGTCTGTTAAATGACTCTCTACTGTAGTGGCCCTGGATCAGAGAGTCTGTTAAATGACTCACTACTGTAGTGACTCTGGATCAGAGAGTCTGCTAAATGACTCACTACTGTAGTGACTCTGGATCAGAGAGTCTGCTAAATGACTCACTACTGTAGTGACTCTGGATCAGAGAGTCTGTTAAATGACTCACTACTGTAGTGACTCTGGATCAGAGAGTCTGCTAAATGACTCACTACTGTAGTGACTCTGGATCAGAGAGTCTGCTAAATGACTCACTACTGTATTGACTCTGGATAAGAGAGTCTGCTAAATGACTCACTACTGTAGTGGCTCTGGATCAGAGAGTCTGCTAAGTGACTCTGGATCAGAGAGTCTGCTAAATGACTCCCTACTGTAGTGGCTCTGGATCAGAGAGTCTGCTAAATGACTCACTACTGTAGTAACTCTGGATAAGAGTCTGCTAAATGACTCACTACTGTAGTGACTCTGGGTCAGAGAGTCTGCTAAATGACTCACTACTGTAGTGACTCTGGATCAGATAGTCTGCTAAATGACTCACTACTGTAGTGGCTCTGGATAAGAGAGTCTGCTAAATGACTCACTACTATAGTGGCTCTGGATAAGAGAGTCTGTTAAATGACTCACTACTGTAGTGTCTCTGGATCAGAGAGTCTGTTAAATGACTCACTACTGTAGTGACTCTGGATCAGAGAGTCTGCTAAATGACTCACTACTGTAGTGACTCTGGATCAGAGAGTCTGCTAAATGACTCACTACTGTAGTGACTCTGGATCAAAGAGTCTGCTAAATGACTCACTACTGTAGTGACTCTGGATCAGAGAGTCTGTTAAATGACTCACTACTGTAGTGTCTCTGGATCAGAGAGTCTGTTAAATGACTCACTACTGTAGTGACTCTGGATCAGAGAGTCTGCTAAATGACTCACTACTGTAGTGACTCTGGATCAGAGAGTCTGCTAAATGACTCACTACTGTAGTGACTCTGGATCAAAGAGTCTGCTAAATGACTCACTACTGTAGTGACTCTGGATCAGAGAGTCTGCTAAATGACTCACTACTGTAGTGACTCTGGATCAGAGAGTCTGCTAAATGACTCACTACTGTAGTGACTCTGGATCAGAGAGTCTGTTAAATGACTCACTACTGTAGTGACTCTGGATCAGATAGTCTGCTAAATGACTCACTACTGTAGTGACTCTGGATCAGAGAGTCTGCTAAATGACTCACTACTGTAGTGGCTCTGGATAAGAGAGTCTGCTAAATGACTCACTACTGTAGTGACTCTGGATCAGAGAGTCTGCTAAATGACTCCCTACTGTAGTGGCTCTGGATCAGAGAGTCTGCTAAATGACTCACTACTGTAGTAACTCTGGATAAGAGTCTGCTAAATGACTCACTACTGTAGTGACTCTGGGTCAGAGAGTCTGCTAAATGACTCACTACTGTAGTGACTCTGGATCAGAGAGTCTGCTAAATGACTCACTACTGTAGTGGCTCTGGATAAGAGAGTCTGCTAAATGACTCACTACTATAGTGGCTCTGGATAAGAGAGTCTGCTAAATGACTCACTACTGTAGTAACTCTGGATAAGAGTCTGCTAAATGACTCACTACTGTAGTGACTCTGGGTCAGAGAGTCTGCTAAATGACTCACTACTGTAGTGACTCTGGATCAGAGAGTCTGCTAAATGACTCACTACTGTAGTGGCTCTGGATAAGAGAGTCTGCTAAATGACTCACTACTATAGTGGCTCTGGATAAGAGAGTCTGCTAAATGACTCCCTACTGTAGTGGCTCTGGATAAGAGAGTCTGCTAAATGACTCACTACTGTAGTGTCTCTGGATTAGAAAGTCTGCTAAATGACTCACTACTGTAGTGACTCTGGATCAGATAGTCTGCTAAATGACTCTTAACATAACATGTGAATGAGTGTGGTAACAGTATGTTCCCATAAACTGTAGATGTGAGTCCATGTTAGTGAGTCCATGTTAGTGAGTCCATGTTAGTGAGTCCATGTTAGTGTGTCCATGTTAGTGAGTCCATGTTAGTGAGTCCATGATAGTGAGTCCATGATAGTGTGTCCATGTTAGTGAGTCCATGATAGTGTGTCCATGTTAGTGAGTCCATGTTAGTGTGTCCATGATAGTGAGTCCATGTTAGTGAGTCCATGATAGTGAGTCCATGATAGTGAGTCCATGATAGTGTGTCCATGATAGTGAGTCCATGATAGTGTGTCCATGTTAGTGAGTCCATGTTAGTGTGTCCATGATAGTGTGTCCATGTTAGTGAGTCCATGATAGTGTGTCCATGATAGTGTGTCCATGATAGTGTGTCCATGTTAGTGAGTCCATGATAGTGAGTCCATGATAGTGAGTCCATGATAGTCAGTCCATGTTGGTGCTACAGTGAGTGTGTCCATGATAGTGAGTCCATGTTGGTGCTACAGTGAGTGTGTCCATGTTTGTGTGTCCATGTTGGTGCTACAGTGAGTGTGTCCATGATAGTGAGTCCATGTTGGTGCTACAGTGAGTGTACCATATAGATCTGTGAAATCCATCGTATTGTTTCTCATGTGTAACTCTGTGGAGTGTACAGTGAGTGTTTGGACATGGTGTTCCTCAGCAGAGTGAACTCAGTGGTAGAGTCCCGTTTGGCTGGATGCATTCAAGTGTATTCATCTATAACGGTAGATATTAAATGATTATATTGTGAGAACAGTGTGTCCATCTACCTAGTTCTGTCTGTGCATGTATGGTCTCTCTCTCTCTCTCTCTGTCTCTCCCTCTCTCTCTGTCTCAATTCAATTCAATTCAATTGACTTTATTGACATGGCAAGTTCATTATTACTTACATTGTCAAAGTATACATATCGAAAAATCTAAATCAAATATATATGTATATATATACAAAATATATATATATTTATATATAAATAAATGGTGGGACCAACAGCAATAATAGTAGTAGTGTACATGGGATTACCATTAACAACAACTACAACAACAATATTAATCAGAACAACAATACATTAAAGCAACAGTAGTAGACCAGTGTCAATATGACTTGAGAAGACATATGACCTGGTATGAAAGACAAAACAAAACTAAGCTAAATGGGAAATATTATCAACATTACTTTGCATTTTTCACTGGCTGTCCCTCAGGTTGTGGCAGGAGGACACATATTTGGCTGCCAAAACTGCACATTTTGGCTTTTCACCCAATAAATATTTGATTTTTTCTTCATCTTTTATAGTTTCAAATTCTTTGTATTGAGTTATAATTTTGGGAAAGAAATATGCTCTTCGGTCTGAGTATTTGTCACAGTGTAGTAGGAAATGCACCTCTGTCTCTACCTCTCCTCTGGAGCAGAGTGAGCACAGCCTGTCCTCTCTGGGCAGCCAGGTTTGTCTGTGACGACCGGTCTCTATAGCCAGACGGTGCTCACTGAGTCTGTACCTAGTCAATGTTTTCCTCAGTTTTCTATCAGTCACAGTGGTCAGATAGTCTGCCACCATGTACTGTCTGTTTAGAGCTGTCTCTCTCTCCCTCTCCCTCTCCCTCTCTCTCTGTCTCTCTCTCTCTCTCTCTGTCTCTCTCTCTGTCTCTCTCTCTCTCTCTCTCTCTCTCTCTCTCTCTCTCTCTCTCTCTCTCTCTGTCTCTCTCTCTGTCTCTCTCTCTGTCTCTCTCTCTATGTCTCTCTCTCTCTCTCTCTCTCTGTCTCTCTCTCTGTCTCTCTCTCTCTCTGTCTCTCTCTCTCTCTCTCTGTCTCTCTCTCTCTCTGTCTCTCTGTCTCTCTCGCTCTCTCTCTCTCTGTCTCTCTCTCGCTGTCTGTCTGTCTGTCTGTCTCTCTCTCTGTCTCTATCTCTCCATCACTCCGTCTCTCTCTTTCTCCATCACTCTCTCATTCTCTGTCTCTCTCTCGCTTTCTCTCACAGGGTTTGTTTGAAGAGAACAAAAAGAATGTGTAAGTCGTGCCCATAAAATATATCCAATATACCCCCCCCCCCCCCCCCGTACCACTTCAACAAGTCAGAGACAGCCTAGAAAATACCATACACTACATCCCACATGGTTCCCTATTCCCTATATAGGCCCACATAGGGCCCTGGTCAAAAGTAGTAGCTATATATGGAATATGGAGCTATTTGGGATACAGAAGGCTGGTGGGAAATGCATCCCAAATGGTTCCCTATTCCCTATATAGTGCACTACTTTTGACTAGGGTCCATACGTAGTGTGCTCTGAAGGGAATAGGGTGACATTTTGTTTGCCCTGTGGCATTATGAATCACAAACAATTAATAATTAGATTATTTTCTTCAATATGATATCCTTTATATCCTTAAAGAGATTCTCCACTACTTTGGTATACGTTGTATACGTCGTTCTGAAAGTAGCGCTCACGAGCCAAAAGTGGTCCCCTGAAACTGCAGATCATGTCACATATTTTACGTCTTTAGTCTGTTACTAGTTCTAGGTGACAGGAAGCAGTGCTCTGGGGAAAGAGTTTTAGGGGACAGGAAGCAGTGCTCTGGGGAAAGAGTTCTAGGTGACAGGAAGCAGTGCTCTGGGGAAAGAGTTTTAGGGGACAGGAAGCAGTGCTCTGGGGAAAGAGTTCTAGGTGACAGGAAGCAGTGCTCTGGGGAAAGAGTTCTAGGTGACAGGAAGTAGTGCTCTAGGGAAAGAGTTCTAGGTGACAGGAAGCAGTGCTCTGGGGAAAGAGTTCTAGGTGACAGGAAGCAGTGCTCTGGGGAAAGAGTTCTAGGTGACAGGAAGCAGTGCTCTGGGGAAAGAGTTTTAGGGGACAGGAAGCAGTGCTCTGGGGAAAGAGTTCTAGGTGACAGGAAGCAGTGCTCTGGGGAAAGAGTTCTAGGTGACAGGAAGCAGTGCTCTGGGGAAAGAGTTCTAGGTGACAGGAAGCAGTGCTCTGGGGAAATAGTTCTAGGTGACAGGAAGCAGTGCTCTGGGGAAAGAGTTCTAGGTGACAGGAAGCAGTGCTCTGGGGAAAGAGTTCTAGGTGACAGGAATCAGTGCTCTGGGGAAAGAGTTTTAGGGGACAGGAAGCAGTGCTCTGGGGAAAGAATTCTAGGTGACAGGAAGCAGTGCTCTGGGGAAAGAGTTCTAGGTGACAGGAAGCAGTGCTCTGGGGAAATAGTTTTAGGGGACAGGAAGCAGTGCTCTGGGGAAAGAGTTTTAGGGGACAGGAAGCAGTGCTCTGGGGAAAGAGTTCTAGGTGACAGGAAGCAGTGCTCTGGGGAAAGAGTTTTAGGGGACAGGAAGCAGTGCTCTGGGGAAAGAGTTCTAGGTGACAGGAAGCAGTGCTCTGGGGAAAGAGTTCTAGGTGACAGGAAGCAGTGCTCTGGGGAAAGAGTTTTAGGGGACAGGAAGCAGTGCTCTGGGGAAAGAGTTCTAGGTGACAGGAAGCAGTGCTCTGGTGAAGGAGTTCTAGGTGACAGGAAGCAGTGCTCTGGGGAAAGAGTTTTAGGGGACAGGAAGCAGTGCTCTGGGGAAAGAGTTCTAGGTGACAGGAAGTAGTGCTATGGGGAAAGAGTTCTAGGTGACAGGAAGTAGTGCTCTGGTGAAGGAGTTCTAGGTGACAGGAAGTAGTGCTCTGGGGAAAGAGTTCTAGGTGACAGGAAGCAGAACCTCTGGTGAAGGAGTTCCAGGTGACAGGAAGCAGTCCTCTGGTGAAGGAGTTCTAGGTGACAGGAAACAGTCCTCTGGTGAAGGAGTTCTAGGTGACAGAAAGCAGTCCTCTGGTGAAGGAGTTCTAGGTGACAGGAAGCAGTCCTCTGGTGAAGGAGTTCTAGGTGACAGGAAGCAGTCCTCTAGTGAAGAAGTTCTAGGTGACAGGAAACAGTCCTCTGGTGAAGGAGTTCTAGGTAACAGGAAGCAGAACCTCTGGTGAAGGAGTTCTAGGTGACAGGAAACAGTCCTCTGGTGAAGGAGTTCTAGGTGACAGGAAACAGTCCTCTGGTGAAGGAGTTCTAGGTGACAGGAAACAGTCCTCTGGGGAAAGAGTTCTAGGTGACAGGAAGCAGTCCTCTAGTGAAGGAGTTCTAGGTGACAGGAAACAGTCCTCTGGTGAAGGAATTTGCTGTGAAACGTGTTATCTTTTAGTATGAAACACCTTTCAGCATTCTAGCATAAAACTTAACATGACATTGTGGGGGACCTCGGTTCCCATAGCAACAACGGTGACATGTTATACAGAAAGAAGGTAGTGCATCTGCCTTTTGGAATGGCACCCTATTCCCTATATAGGCCCACATAGGGCTCTGGTCAAAAGTAGTGCACTATATAGGGAATATCGAGCTGTTTGGGATACAGTCTTTCTCTTCATAAGAAGCTGGTGGGAGGTGCTATAGGAGGACAGTAGATGAAGAGGAGGCTGGTGGGAGGTGCTATAGGAGGACAGTAGATGAAGAGGAGGCTGGTGGGAGGTGCTATAGGAGGACAGTAGATGAAGAGGAGGCTGGTGGGAGGTGCTATAGGAGGACAGTAGATGAAGAGGAGGCTGGTGGGAGGTGCTATAGGAGGACAGTAGATGAAGAGGAGGCTGGTGAGAGGTGCTATAGGAGGACAGTAGATGAAGAGGAGGCTGGTGAGAGGTGCTATAGGAGGACAGTAGATGAAGAGGAGGCTGGTGGGAGGTGCTATAGGAGGACAGTAGATGAAGAGGAGGCTGGTGGGAGGTGCTATAGGAGTACAGTAGATGAAGAGGAGGCTGGTGGGAGGTGCTATAGGAGGACAGTAGATGAAGAGGAGGCTGGTGGGAGGTGCTATAGGAGGACAGTAGATGAAGAGGAGGCTGGTGGGAGGTGCTATAGGATGACAGTAGATGAAGAGGAGGCTGGTGGGAGGTGCTATAGGAGGACAGTAGATGAAGAGGAGGCTGGTGGGAGGTGCTATAGGAGGACAGTAGATGAAGAGGAGGCTGGTGGGAGGTGCTATAGGAGGACAGTAGATGAAGAGGAGGCTGGTGGGAGGTGCTATAGGAGGACAGTAGATGAAGAGGAGGCTGGTGGGAGGTGCTATAGGAGGACAGTAGATGAAGAGGAGGCTGGTGGGAGGTGCTATAGGAGGACAGTAGATGAAGAGGAGGCTGGTGGGAGGTGCTATAGGAGGACAGTAGATGAAGAGGAGGCTGGTGGGAGGTGCTATAGGAGGACAGTAGATGAAGAGGAGGCTGGTGGGAGGTGCTATAGGAGTACAGTAGATGAAGAGGAGGCTGGTGGGAGGTGCTATAGGAGGACAGTAGATGAAGAGGAGGCTGGTGGGAGGTGCTATAGGAGGACAGTAGATGAAGAGGAGGCTGGTGGGAGGTGCTATAGGAGGACAGTAGATGAAGAGGAGGCTGGTGGGAGGTGCTATAGGAGGACAGTAGATGAAGAGGAGGCTGGTGGGAGGTGCTATAGGAGGACAGTAGATGAAGAGGAGGCTGGTGGGAGGTGCTATAGGAGGACAGTAGATGAAGAGGAGGCTGGTGGGAGGTGCTATAGGAGGACAGTAGATGAAGAGGAGGCTGGTGGGAGGTGCTATAGGAGGACAGTAGATGAAGAGGAGGCTGGTGGGAGGTGCTATAGGAGGATGGGTTCATTGGAATTGACTCCGATCCAGCCTTTACAATGAGCCCGTCATCCTATAGCTCCCACTGATGGAAAGCAGTTTGGCTAAGTGTCTTCTCTTCTCAACGTCTCCCAGGCAGCTCCCCTCAGACTTTGCTGATGCTGTGAAACACAACCGCATCCTGACTTGCAGCGAGGGGAGATTGTCAGCATAAATCCTTTGACTATTATTTAATAGCAATATGCCTGCAACACCTGTAGGACAGAGAGAATAGAGAGAGAGAGAGTGAGAGAGAGAGAGAGAGAGACAGAGAGAGACAGAGATTAGACAGAGAGACAGAGAGAATAGAGAGAGAGAGAGTGAGAGAGAGAGAGAGAGAGACAGAGAGAGAGAGAGAGAGAGAGAGAGAGAGAGAGAGAGAGAGAGAGAGAGAGAGAGAGAGAGAGAGAGAGAGTATAGTGAAAAGAAAAAAGACTCACTGCTGAATTGAGAAACAGAAAGGTGTAACAATGTATTATTTTGTTTCAGAAACATATTTACAGAATTTAAAAGTAATCCAATAAGTAATCATCTAGTTTTAAAAGTTATAATCTGATTACAATATATTAGCTGGTAGAGTAACTGATTACAAAGTAGTGCTATGGGCCCTGGTCTAAATTAGTGCACTATGGGCCCTGGTCTAAAGTAGTGCACTATGGGCCCTGGTCTAATGTAGTACACTATGGGCCTCTGGTCTAAAGTAGTGCACTATGGGTCCTGGTCTAAAGTAGTACACTATGGGCCCTGGTCTAAATTAGTGCACTATGGGCCCTGGTCTAAAGTAGTACACTATGGGCCTCTGGTCTAAATTAGTGCACTATGGGCCTTGGTCTAAAGTAGTGCACTATGGGCCTCTGGTCTAAAGTAGTGCACTATAGGCCCTGGTCTAAAGTAGTACACTATGGGCCCTGGTCTATAGTAGTACACTATAGGCCCTGGTCTAATGTAGTACACTATGGGCCTCTGGTCTAAAGTAGTGCACTATGGGCCCTGGTCTAAAGTAGTACACTATGGGCCTCTGGTCTAAAGTAGTGCACTATAGGCCCTGGTCTAAAGTAGTGCACTATAGGCCCTGGTCTAAAGTAGTGCACTATGGGCCCTGGTCTAAAGTAGTGCAATATGGGCCCTGGTCTAAAGTAGTACACTATGGTCCCTGGTCTAAAGTAGTACACTGTGGGCCCTGGTCTAAAGTAGTGCACTATGGGCCCTGGTCTAAAGTAGTACAATATGGGCCTCTGGTCTAAAGTAGTGCACTATGGGCCCTGGTCTATAGTAGTACACTATGGGCCCTGGTCTAAAGTAGTGCACTATGGGCCTCTGGTCTAAAGTAGTGCACTATAGGCCCTGGTCTAAAGTAGTGCACTATAGGTCCTGGTCTAAAGTAGTGCACTATAGGCCCTGGTCTAAAGTAGTGCACTATGGGCCCTGGTCTAAAGTAGTGCACTATGGGCCCTGGTCTAAAGTAGTGCACTATAGGCCCTGGTCTAAAGTAGTGCACTATGGGCCCAAGTCTAAAGTAGTACACTATGGGCCCTGGTCTAAAGTAGTGCACTATGGGCCCTGGTCTAAAGTAGTGCACTATGGGCCCTGGTCTAAAGTAGTACACTATGTGCCCTGGTCTAAAGTAGTACACTATGGGCCCTGGTCTAAAGTAGTGCACTATGGGCCCTGGTCTAAAGTAGTGCACTATGGGCCCTGGTCTAAAGTAGTACACTATGTGCCCCGGTCTAAAGTAGTACACTATGGGCCCTGGTCTAAAGTAGTGCACTATGGGCCCTGGTCTAAAGTAGTACACTATAGGCCCTGGTCTAAAGTAGTACACTATAGGCCCTGGTCTAAAGTAGTGCACTATAGGCCCTGGTCTAAAGTAGTGCACTATGGGGAATAGGATCAAATCAACAGAGAGAAAAATAGAGAAATTATAGAAAAATACAGAAGAATAAAT
This sequence comes from Salvelinus namaycush, assembly GCF_016432855.1. Classification (NCBI taxonomy): domain Eukaryota; kingdom Metazoa; phylum Chordata; class Actinopteri; order Salmoniformes; family Salmonidae; genus Salvelinus; species Salvelinus namaycush. Next base: position 33,928 of record NW_024061171.1, read on the forward strand.
ACACAACGAGTAACAATAACTTGGCTATAAAATGGGGTACCAGTACTGAGATGCTGTGCCATTGTACAAGGTAGTTAAGGTAGATAAATGGGGTACCAGTACTGAGATGCTGTGCCATTGTACAAGGTAGTTAAGGTAGATAAATGGGGTACCAGTACTGAGATGCTGTGCCATTGTACAAGGTAGTTAAGGTAGATAAATGGGGTACCAGTACTGAGATGCTGAGCCATTGTACAAGGTAGTTAAGGTAGATAAATGGGGTACCAGTACTGAGATGCTGTGCCATTGTACAAGGTAGTTAAGGTAGATAAATGGGGTACCAGTACTGAGATGCTGTGCCATTGTACAAGGTAGTTAAGGTAGATAAATGGGGTACCAGTACTGAGATGCTGTGCCATTGTACAAGGTAGTTAAGGTAGATAAATGGGGTACCAGTACTGAGATGCTGAGCCATTGTACAAGGTAGTTAAGGTAGATAAATGGGGTACCAGTACTGAGATGCTGTGCCATTGTACAAGGTAGTTAAGGTAGATAAATGGGGTACCAGTACTGAGATGCTGAGCCATTGTACAAGGTAGTTAAGGTAGATAAATGGGGTACCAGTACTGAGTTGCTGTGCCATTGTACAAGGTAGTTAAGGTAGATAAATGGGGTACCAGTACTGAGATGCTGTGCCATTGTACAAGGTAGTTAAGGTAGATAAATGGGGTACCAGTACTGAGATGCTGTGCCATTGTACAAGGTAGTTAAGGTAGATAAATGGGGTACCAGTACTGAGATGCTGTGCCATTGTACAAGGTAGTTAAGGTAGATAAATGGGGTACCAGTACTGAGATGCTGTGCCATTGTACAAGGTAGTTAAGGTAGATAAATGGGGTACCAGTACTGAGATGCTGTGCCATTGTACAAGGTAGTTAAGGTAGATAAATGGGGTACCAGTACTGAGATGCTGTGCCATTGTACAAGGTAGTTAAGGTAGATAAATGGGGTACCAGTACTGAGATGCTGAGCCATTGTACAAGGTAGTTAAGGTAGATAAATGGGGTACCAGTACTGAGATGCTGTGCCATTGTACAAGGTAGTTAAGGTAGATAAATGGGGTACCAGTACTGAGATGCTGTGCCATTGTACAAGGTAGTTAAGGTAGATAAATGGGGTACCAGTACTGAGTTGCTGTGCCATTGTACAAGGTAGTTAAGGTAGATAAATGGGGTACCAGTACTGAGATGCTGTGCCATTGTACAAGGTAGTTAAGGTAGATAAATGGGGTACCAGTACTGAGATGCTGTGCCATTGTACAAGGTAGTTAAGGTAGATAAATGGGGTACCAGTACTGAGATGCTGTGCCATTGTACAAGGTAGTTAAGGTAGATAAATGGGGTACCAGTACTGAGATGCTGAGCCATTGTACAAGGTAGTTAAGGTAGATAAATGGGGTACCAGTACTGAGTTGCTGAGCCATTGTACAAGGTAGTTAAGGTAGATAAATGGGGTACCAGTACTGAGATGCTGTGCCATTGTACAAGGTAGTTAAGGTAGATAAATGGGGTACCAGTACTGAGTTGCTGTGCCATTGTACAAGGTAGTTAAGGTAGATAAATGGGGTACCAGTACTGAGATGCTGTGCCATTGTACAAGGTAGTTAAGGTAGATATGTATGTATAGGTGGGGAGAAAGTGACAGACAACAGCATAGAGCATTAACAGAAGCAGCAGGGTATGTGCTGAGTGCTAAACAGATGGCTACTTTGAGGAATCTCAAATATGAAATATATTTTGATTTGTTTAACACTTTTTTGGTTACTACATGATTCCACATGATTCCATATGTGGTTTTCCATAGTTTTGATGTATTCACTATTATTCTACAATGTAGAAAATAGTAAAAATAAAGAAAAACCCTTGAATGAGTAGGTGTTCTAAAACTTTTGACTGGTACTGTATACATACACTAACGTACATGCATATACACATACATATATATATATATACATACAGTGGCTTGCAAAATTATTCACCCCCCTTGGCATTTTTCCTATTTTGTTGCCTTATAACCTGGAATTAAAATATATTTTTTGGGGGGGTTTGTATCATTTGATTTACACAACATGCCTACCACTTTGAAGATGCCAAATATTTTTTCAAGAAATAAGACAAAAAAACTGAAAATTTGAGCGTGCATAACTATTCACCCCCCCCCCCAAAGTCAATAGTTTGTAGAGCCACCTTTTGCAGCAATTACAGCTGCAAGTCTCTTGGGGTATATCTCTATAAGCTTGGCACATCTAGCCACTGGGATTTTTGCCCATTCTTCAAGGTAAAACTGCTCCAGCTCCTTCAAGTTGGATGGGTTCTGCTGGTATACAGCAATCTTTAAGTCATACCACAGATTCTCAATTGGATTGAGGTCTGGGCTTTGACTAGGCCATTCCAAGATTATTAAATGTTTCCCCTGTATTTAGAGCCATCCATCATTCCTTCAATTCTGACCAGTTTCCCAGTCCCTGCTGATGAAACATATCCCCACAGCATGATGCTGCAACCACCATGCTTCACTGTGGGGATGGTGTTCTCGGGGTAATGAGAGGTGTTGGGTTTGCGCCAGACCTAGCGTTTTCCTTTATGGCCAAAAAGCACAATTTTAGTCTCATCTGACCAGAGTACCTTCTTCCATATGTTTGGTGAGTCTCCCACATGCCTGTTTGCTTATTTTTTTTAAAGTGATCCTATGGACAGATACTCCAATCTTTGCTGTGGAACTACAGCTCCTTCAGGGTTATCTTTGGTCTTTTTGTTGCCTCTGATTAATGCCCTCCTTGCCTGGTCCGTGAGTTTTGGTGGGTGGCCCTCTCTTGGCAGGTTTGTTGTGGTGCCATATTCTTTCAATGTTTTAATAATGGATTTAATGGTGCTCTGTGGGATGTTCAAAGTTTCTGATATTTTTTTTATAACCCAACCCTGATCTGTACTTCTCCACAACTTTGTCCCTGACCTGTTTGGAGAGCTCCTTGGTCTTCATGGTGCTGCTTGCCTGGTGGTGCCCCTTGCTTAGTGGTGTTGCAGACTCTGGGGCCTTTCAGAACAGGTGTATATATACTGAGATCATGCAACAGATCATGTGACACAGATTGCACAAGTTGGACATTATTTAACTTATTATGTCACTTCTGAAGGTAATTGGTTGCACCAGATCTTATTAGGGGCTTCATAGCAAAGGGGGTGAATACATATGCCCTCACCACTTTTCCGTTTTCAATTTTTTTAAATGTTTTGAAACAAGTATATATATTTTTTCACCTCACCTATTTGGACTATTTTGTGTCCGTTTAAATGAAATTCAAATAAAATATATTTATATTGCAGGTTGTAATGCAACAAAATAGGAAAAACTTCAAGGGGATGAAAGCTTTTGCAAGGCACTGTATATTATATATATTATATATATATATATATATATATATATATGTATATATATATATATATATATATATTTATATATATACAGTTGAAGTCGGAAGTTTACATACACCTTAGCCAAATACATTTAAACTCAGTTTTTCACAATTCCTGACATTTAATCCTAGGTCAGTTAGGATCACCACTTCATTTTAAAAATGAGTAGAGAGTATTATTTATTTCAGCTTTCATTTCTTTCATCACATTTCCAGTGGGACAGAAGTTTACAAACCAAAAGATTATGTTAGGTCAGAGCCAAGTCACAGAAAAACACAGGCATTTTTCCAGCCAAAGAGAGGAGTCACAAAAAGCAGAAATATAGATACATTTAATCACTAACCTTTGATGATCTTCATCAGATGATACTCATAGGACTTCATGTTACACAATACATGTATGTTTTGTTCGGTAAAGTTCATATTTATATCCAAAAATCTGAGTTTACATTGGCGCGTTATGTTCAGTAGTTCCAAAACATCCGGTGATTTTGCAGAGAGCCACATCAATTTACAGAAATACTCATAATAAACATTGCTAAAAGATACAACTGTTATGCATGGAATTTTAGATTGGAAGAACTTTCTATGGCTTGTTTTAAAAGTAGCGATATTTTGGAGATGATTTCATTTTCAATTAACCAAAAGTGAGAGTAATCTGAATAAAGGTAATCTGAACATTTTTACTAATCTTCTACAGAACCAGTTCAGATTTAAGTACAACTTTTGTATGACTGAAGCCTTTAGTGAGAGGTCTAATGCTTTAATATTTAATCATTTCTGCATAAATAGGCCCTTTTAATTTTGTCTGGCTTGCCATTCCAAATATAATGAAATAATTTTTGCTCATATAATTTATAAAATAGATTATTTCTTTATTTCAGGATATGTATACCGAGTATGTCCACATCACCGTCAGACCATTTTATTGGTAAACTAAACGGTAATTTTAAAGTTGTATTTTTTTGTGATCGAGTATAGTTAATTAATTTGGTTGTAATCCAGAGAGGTTAGAAAACATATCTAGATCCTCTATGAGGCTGTGGATTATAATTGTGGATTTCAAAGCATATATTAGTGTACAATGACACCTTTATTTTTAAACCCTGGATTTCCTACCCCTTGATAGCATTGTTGGATCTGATTTTAACAGGTAACATTTCAATGGCATTAATAAATAGATATGCCGATAGTGGACAACCTTGTTTTACTCCTCTTGACAGTTTAATACTTTCTGAGAAGTAGCCATTATTTACAATTTGACACCTAGGGTTACAATACATAACCCATTGTACAAAAAAAATCTTACAAGTATAAATATTCCTGGAATTTTATGAAAATCCTTTTCAAAGTCAGCTATGAATACCAGACCTGGTTTCCCAGATTTTTCATAGTGTTCTATTGTTTCCAGTACTTGTCTTATATTATCTCCAGTGTATCGTCCACGTAAAAAGAAAATGTCTGATTAGGATGAATAATATCCGACAATACCTTTTTTTTTTATTCTATGCACTATGCAATTTACTATCATTTTTGCATCACAACACTGAAGTGTAAGAGGTCTCCAATTGTTTTAATGGACTGGATATTTATATTTACCACTTGGGACCTATTTCAGTAATAATGAAATCAGACCCTGTCTGATAATCTACCATTTAAATAAGAGTGTTTAAAAAATGCTAATGACAGTCCTCTGAGTATATCAAAAAAGCTTTGGTGTACCTCCACTGTTATGCCATCCAGGCTTTAATTGCATCAAAAAGTTCCTCCTCTGTAATTTGGCCTTCATATTAGTCTTTCTGTACAGCTGTTAATTTTAAATGATTAATAGAAAAGAAATCCATGCAATTAGCTTCGGTTAGTGAATATATGCTTAAAGTACTTTCTCTTTCAAAATATTTCTTGGTGAATCATGAATGGTGGGTGACTCCGTCATTTGTAAGAACTTCCAGTATATTGTTTTTCTCAGCATTTCTATGTTGAAGATTAAACCATTATTTGGTGCATTTTTCCCCATATTTCACCTAGTTTGCTTTATTTTTATAATATATAACACTTGACACAGACTTAGTTTCCTCAGCTGGACATAGGGAAGCAGTATAGCTGTCCCCTTCCTAGAACAGGGCCACAGAGCAGTATAGCTGTCCCCTTCCTAGAACAGGGCCACAGAGCAGTATAGCTGTCCCCTTCCTAGAACAGGGCCACAGAGCAGCATAGCTGTCCCCTTCCTAGAACAGGGCCACAGAGCAGTATAGCTGTCCCCTACCTAGAACAGGGCCACAGAGCAGTATAGCTGTCCCCTTCCTAGAACAGGGCCACAGAGCAGTGTAGCTGTCCCCTTCCTAGAACAGGGCCACAGAGCAGTGTAGCTGTCCCCTTCCTAGAACAGGGCCACAGAGCAGTATAGCTGTCCCCTTCCTAGAACAGGGCCACAGAGCAGTGTAGCTGTCCCCTTCCTAGAACAGGGCCACAGAGCAGTGTAGCTGTCCCCTTCCTAGAACAGGGCCACAGAGCAGTATAGCTGTCCCCTTCCTAGAAGAGGGCCACAGAGCAGTGTAGCTGTCCCCTTCCTAGAACAGGGCCACAGAGCAGTATAGCTGTCCCCTACCTAGAACAGGGCCACAGAGCAGTATAGCTGTCCCCTACCTAGAACAGGGCCACAGAGCAGTATAGCTGTCCCCTTCCTAGAACAGGGCCACAGAGCAGTATAGCTGTCCCCTACCTAGAACAGGGCCACAGAGCAGTATAGCTGTCCCCTTCCTAGAACAGGGCCACAGAGCAGTATAGCTGTCCCCTTCCTAGAACAGGGCCACAGAGCAGTATAGCTGTCCCCTACCTAGAACAGGGCCACAGAGCAGTATAGCTGTCCCCTACCTAGAACAGGGCCACAGAGCAGTATAGCTGTCCCCTTCCTAGAACAGGGCCACAGAGCAGCATAGCTGTCCCCTTCCTAGAACAGGGCCACAGAGCAGTGTAGCTGTCCCCTACCTAGAACAGGGCCACAGAGCAGTGTAGCTGTCCCCTTCCTAGAACAGGGCCACAGAGCAGTATAGCTGTCCCCTACCTAGAACAGGGCCACAGAGCAGTATAGCTGTCCCCTTCCTAGAACAGGGCCACAGAGCAGTATAGCTGTCCCCTTCCTAGAACAGGGCCACAGAGCAGTGTAGCTGTCCCCTTCCTAGAACAGGGCCACAGAGCAGTGTAGCTGTCCCCTTCCTAGAACAGGGCCACAGAGCAGCATAGCTGTCCCCTTCCTAGAACAGGGCCACAGAGCAGTATAGCTGTCCCCTTCCTAGAACAGGGCCACAGAGCAGTATAGCTGTCCCCTTCCTAGAAGAGGGCCACAGAGCAGTGTAGCTGTCCCCTTCCTAGAACAGGGCCACAGAGCAGTGTAGCTGTCCCCTTCCTAGAACAGGGCCACAGAGCAGCATAGCTGTCCCCTTACTAGAACAGGGCCACAGAGCAGTATAGCTGTCCCCTTCCTAGAACAGGGCCACAGAGCAGTATAGCTGTCCCCTACCTAGAACAGGGCCACAGAGCAGTATAGCTGTCCCCTTCCTAGAACAGGGCCACAGAGCAGTATAGCTGTCCCCTACCTAGAACAGGGCCACAGAGCAGTATAGCTGTCCCCTTCCTAGAACAGGGCCACAGAGCAGTGTAGCTGTCCCCTTCCTAGAAGAGGGCCACAGAGCAGTATAGCTGTCCCCTTCCTAGAACAGGGCCACAGAGCAGCATAGCTGTCCCCTTCCTAGAACAGGGCCACAGAGCAGCATAGCTGTCCCCTTCCTAGAAGAGGGCCACAGAGCAGTATAGCTGTCCCCTTCCTAGAACAGGGCCACAGAGCAGTGTAGCTGTCCCCTTCCTAGAACAGGGCCACAGAGCAGTATAGCTGTCCCCTTCCTAGAACAGGGCCACAGAGCAGTATAGCTGTCCCCTTCCTAGAACAGGGCCACAGAGCAGTATAGCTGTCCCCTTCCTAGAACAGGGCCACAGAGCAGTGTAGCTGTCCCCTTCCTAGAACAGGGCCACAGAGCAGTATAGCTGTCCCCTACCTAGAACAGGGCCACAGAGCAGTATAGCTGTCCCCTTCCTAGAACAGGGCCACAGAGCAGTGTAGCTGTCCCCTTCCTAGAACAGGGCCACAGAGCAGTGTAGCTGTCCCCTTCCTAGAACAGGGCCACAGAGCAGTGTAGCTGTCCCCTACCTAGAACAGGGCCACAGAGCAGTATAGCTGTCCCCTACCTAGAACAGTATATTTGACCTCTCAGCTTCCCTACCAAATCTAAAAATGTCAAGCAGACAACCTAAGAAAATTAACAACAATGACAAATGGTTTGATGAAGAATGCAAAAACCTAAGAAAGAAATTGAGAAACCTGTCCAAAACCATAGAGACCCGGAAAACCTGAGCCTTCACTATGGTGAATCACTAAAACAATACAGAAATACACTATGGAAAAAGAAGGAACAGCACGTCAGAAATCAGCTCAATGTCATTGAAGAATCCATAGACTCTAACCAATTCTGGGAAAATTGGAAAACACTAAACAAACAACAACACGAAGAGTTATCTATCCAAAATGGAGATGTATGGATAAACCACTTCTCCAATCTTTTTGGCTCTATAACGAAGAACAAACAGCAAAAACAATGTACATGATCAAATACAAATCTTAGAATCAACTATTAAAGACGACCAGAACCCATTGCATTCTCCAATTATATTGAATGAACTACAGGACAAAATACAAACTCCCCAACCCAAAAATGCCTGTGGGGTTGATGGTATCCTAAATTAAATGATAACATATGCAAACCACAAATTTCAATTAGCTATAATTAAACTCTTTGACATCATCCTCAGCTCTGGCATCTTCCCCAATTCTTGGAACCAAGGACTGATCATCCCAATCCACAAGAGTGGAGTCAGATTTGTCCCCAATCTACCGGGGGATATGCATCCTCAGCAACCTTGAGCAAATCTTCTGCATTATCATTAACAGCAGACTCCTACATTTCTTCAGTGAAAAAAACCCCATAATTGAGCAAAAACATACAACATAAATCCATGTAGAAAAACAACAAGTGTGCAGTTAAAATTCACGAATTCACACTGCGATTTTCTTTCCTCTGAGCCGTGGGGTGAGACAGGAATGCAGCTTGAGCCCCCTTCAACATCCACTACCGTTCAAAAGTTTGGTGTCACTTAGAAATGTCCTTGTTTTTGAAAGAATAGCAGCACATTTTTAGTCCATTAAAATAATATAAATTTGATCAGAAATACAGTGTAGACATTGTTAATGTTGTAAATGACTATTGTAGCTGGAAACGGCAGATGTTTTATGGAATATCTACGTAGGCGTACAGAGTCCCATTATTAGCAACCATCAATCCTGTGTTCCAATGGCACATTGTGTTAGCTAAACCAAGTTTATCATTTTCAAAGGCTAATTAATCATTAGAAAACCATTTAGCAATTACGTTAGCACAGCTGAAAACGGTTGTTCTGATTAAAGAAGCAATAAAAATGGCCTTTAGACTAGTTGGTTATCTGGAGCATCAGCATTTGTGGGTTTGTTTACAGGCTCAAAATGGCCAGAAACAAAGACCTTTCTTCTGAGACTCATCAATCTATTCTTGTTCTGAGAAATTAAGGTTATTCCATGCAAGAAATTGTCAAGAAACTGAAGATCTCGTACAACGCTGTGTACTACTCCCTTCACAGAACAGCGCAAACTGGCTCTAACCAGAATAGAAAGAGGAGTGGGAGGCCCCGGTGCACAACTGAGCAAGAGGAGAAGCACATTAGAGTGTCTAGTTTGAGAAACAAGACGTCTCACAAGTCCTCAACTGGCAGCTTCATTAAATAGTACTCGCAAAACACCAGTCTCAACGTCAAAAGTGAATGGGCGACTCCGGGATGCTGGCCTTTTAGGCAGAGTTGCAAAGAAAAAGCCATATCTCAGACTGGCCAATGAAAAGAAAAGATTGAGATGGGCAAAAGAACACAGACACTGGACAGAGGAACTCTGAATCAGAGAGGTGCGGGGGACTGCCTTAATTGACATCCGCATCTTTGGCGCCCGGGGAACAGTGGGTTAACTGCCTTGCTCAGGTGCAGAACATCAGATGTTTACCTTGTCAGCTCAGGGATTTGGTCCAGCAACCTTTTGGTTGCGCTCTCTCTCTCTCTCTCTCTCTCTCTCTCTCTCTCTCTCTCTCTCTCTCTCTCTCTCTCTCTCTCTCTCTCTCTCTCTCTCTCTCTCTCTCTCTCTCTCTCTCTCTCTCTCTCTCTCTCTCTCTCTTTCCCCCCTCCATACACCATGTTGTAGTCCGGCTGTTGTGTGAAAATGTCTGCCAGGAAACCGACGGAGTGTTTCAATGGGGAGTTAATTTGTGTACTCCTCTCCTCAGTACTTGTGTTGGATAATTAGTTCCAGTGGATAGAGCGTATTGATATCCGGTATCTGGTAAGATGTGGGCTGAACTGAGTCACAGGATACATCCCAAATGGCAACATATACTTATTCCCTTTATGGTGCACTACTTTTGACCAGAACCCTATGGGTTTCTATGGGTGGGAGTGGGAGGCTTCAGGATGCTGTCTTTACCTTCAGGCTTGTATATAGACGCCTTAAGCAGGGTTTCTAGGGTCCTCTTTTATCTGCTACTGTGGACGTAGAGGGAGACAGGGTGTTAGGGAGAATAGAGGTAGATGCCAGCTTTGCTGTGAGTGGTTCAGAAGAGTAGGGTTAGGGTTAGGGGTTAGGGTTAGGGTTAGAAGAGTAGGGTTAGCTACAGGCTGTGTTGTTATGGTGCAATGTTGTGAGGGTTGGTGTTAGTTGTTATGGTAATATGTTTAGGAGACTAGAGGACGGGGTTGGTGTTAGTTGTTATGGAGACTAGAGGACAGGGTTGGTGTTAGTTGTTTAGGAGACTAGAGGACAGGGTTGGTGTTAGTTGTTAAGGAGACTAGAGGACGGGGTTGGTGTTAGTTGTTTAGGAGACTAGAGGACGGGGTTGGTGTTAGTTGTTAAGGAGACTAGAGGACAGGGTTGGTGTTAGTTGTTATGGAGACTAGAGGACGGGGTTGGTGTTAGTTGTTAAGGAGACTAGAGGACGGGGTTGGTGTTACAGGGTTGGTGTTAGTTGTTAAGGAGACTAGAGGACGGGGTTGGTGTTAGTTGTTATGGTAATATGTTTAGGAGACTAGAGGACGGGGTTGGTGTTAGTTGTTTAGGAGACTAGAGGACGGGGTTGGTGTTAGTTGTTAAGGAGACTAGAGGACAGGGTTGGTGTTAGTTGTTATGGAGACTAGAGGACGGGGTTGGTGTTAGTTGTTAAGGAGACTAGAGGACAGGGTTGGTGTTAGTTGTTAAGGAGACTAGAGGACGGGGTTGGTGTTAGTTGTTATGGAGACTAGAGGACGGGGTTGGTGTTAGTTGTTAAGGAGACTAGAGGACGGGGTTGGTGTTAGTTGTTTAGGAGACTAGAGGACGGGGTTGGTGTTAGTTGTTTAGGAGACTAGAGGACGGGGTTGGTGTTAGTTGTTTAGGAGACTAGAGGACAGGGTTGGTGTTAGTTGTTAAGGAGACTAGAGGACAGGGTTGGTGTTAGTTGTTAAGGAGACTGGAGGACGGGGTTGGTGTTAGTTGTTTAGGAGACTAGAGGACAGGGTTGGTGTTAGTTGTTAAGGAGACTAGAGGACAGGGTTGGTGTTAGTTGTTAAGGAGACTAGAGGACGGGGTTGGTGTTAGTTGTTAAGGAGACTAGAGGATGGGGTTGGTGTTAGTTGTTTAGGAGACTAGAGGACGGGGTTGGTGTTAGTTGTTTAGGAGACTAGAGGACGAGGTTGGTGTTAGTTGTTTAAGAGACTAGAGGACGGGGTTGGTGTTAGTTGTTTAGGAGACTAGAGGACGGGGTTGGTATTAGTTGTTTAGGAGACTAGAGGACGGGGTTGGTGTTAGTTGTTTAGGAGACTAGAGGACGGGGTTGGTGTTAGTTGTTTAGGAGACTAGAGGACAGGGTTGGTGTTAGTTGTTATGGAGACTAGAGGACAGGGTTGGTGTTAGTTGTTAAGGCGACTAGAGGACAGGGTTGGTGTTAGTTGTTTAGGAGACTAGAGGACAGGGTTGGTGTTAGTTGTTTAGGAGACTAGAGGACAGGGTTGGTGTTAGTTGTTTAGGAGACTAGAGGACAGGGTTGGTGTTAGTTGTTAAGGCGACTAGAGGACAGGGTTGGTGTTAGTTGTTTAGGAGACTAGAGGACAGGGTTGGTGTTAGTTGTTTAGGAGACTAGAGGACAGGGTTGGTGTTAGTTGTTTAGGAGACTAGAGGACAGGGTTGGTGTTAGTTGTTATGGAGACTAGAGGACGGGGTTGGTGTTAGTTGTTTAGGAGACTAGAGGACGGGGTTGGTGTTAGTTGTTTAGGAGACTAGAGGACAGGGTTGGTGTTAGTTGTTTAGGAGACTAGAGGACGGGGTTGGTGTTAGTTGTTTAGGAGACTAGAGGACGGGGTTGGTGTTAGTTGTTAAGGAGACTAGATGACGGGATTGGTGTTAGTTGTTTAGGAGACTAGAGGACGGGGTTGGTGTTAGTTGTTTAGGAGACTAGAGGACGGGGTTGGTGTTAGTTGTTTAGGAGACTAGAGGACAGGGTTGGTGTTAGTTGTTAAGGAGACTAGAGGACAGGGTTGGTGTTAGTTGTTAAGGAGACTAGAGGACGGGGTTGGTGTTAGTTGTTTAGGAGACTAGAGGACGGGGTTGGTGTTAGTTGTTTAGGAGACTAGAGGACGGGGTTGGTGTTAGTTGTTTAGGAGACTAGAGGACGGGGTTGGTGTTAGTTGTTTAGGAGACTAGAGGACGGGGTTGGTGTTAGTTGTTTAGGAGACTAGAGGACGGGGTTGGTGTTAGTTGTTTAGGAGACTAGAGGACTTTGTTGGTGTTAGTTGTTTAGGAGACTAGAGGACGGGGTTGGTGTTAGTTGTTTAGGAGACTAGAGGGCGGGGTTGGTGTTAGTTGTTTAGGAGACTAGAGGACGGGGTTGGTGTTAGTTGTTAAGGAGACTAGAGGACGGGGTTGGTGTTAGTTGTTTAGGAGACTAGAGGACAGGGTTGGTGTTAGTTGTTATGGAGACTAGAGGACGGGGTTGGTGTTAGTTGTTATGGAGACTAGAGGACAGGGTTGGTGTTAGTTGTTAAGGAGACTAGAGGACAGGGTTGGTGTTAGTTGTTAAGGAGACTAGAGGACAGGGTTGGTGTTAGTTGTTTAGGAGACTAGAGGACGGGGTTGGTGTTAGTTGTTTAGGAGACTAGAGGACGGGGTTGGTGTTAGTTGTTTAGGAGACTAGAGGACGGGGTTGGTGTTAGTTGTTTAGGAGACTAGAGGACGGGGTTGGTGTTAGTTGTTAAGGAGACTAGAGGACGGGATTGGTGTTAGTTGTTTAGGAGACTAGAGGACGGGGTTGGTGTTAGTTGTTTAGGAGACTAGAGGACGGGGTTGGTGTTAGTTGTTTAGGAGACTAGAGGACAGGGTTGGTGTTAGTTGTTAAGGAGACTAGAGGACAGGGTTGGTGTTAGTTGTTAAGGAGACTAGAGGACAGGGTTGGTGTTAGTTGTTTAGGAGACTAGAGGACGGGGTTGGTGTTAGTTGTTTAGGAGACTAGAGGACGGGGTTTGTGTTAGTTGTTTAGGAGACTAGAGGACGGGGTTGGTGTTAGTTGTTTAGGAGACTAGAGGACGGGGTTGGTGTTAGTTGTTTAGGAGACTAGAGGACGGGGTTGGTGTTAGTTGTTTAGGAGACTAGAGGACGGGGTTGGTGTTAGTTGTTTAGGAGACTAGAGGACGGGGTTGGTGTTAGTTGTTTAGGAGAATAGAGGACGGGGTTGGTGTTAGTTGTTTAGGAGACTAGAGGACGGGGTTGGTGTTAGTTGTTTAGGAGACTAGAGGACGGGGTTGGTGTTAGTTGTTAAGGAGACTAGAGGACGGGGTTGGTGTTAGTTGTTAAGGAGACTAGAGGACGGGGTTGGTGTTAGTTGTTTAGGAGACTAGAGGACGGGGTTGGTGTTAGTTGTTTAGGAGACTAGAGGACGGGGTTGGTGTTAGTTGTTTAGGAGACTAGAGGACGGGGTTGGTGTTAGTTGTTTAGGAGACTAGAGGACGGGGTTGGTGTTAGTTGTTTAGGAGACTAGAGGACGGGGTTGGTGTTAGTTGTTTAGGAGACTAGAGGACGGGGTTGGTGTTAGTTGTTTAGGAGACTAGAGGACGGGGTTGGTGTTAGTTGTTTAGGAGACTAGAGGACAGGGTTGGTGTTAGTTGTTTAGGAGACTAGAGGACGGGGTTGGTGTTAGTTGTTAAGGAGACTAGAGGACAGAGTTGGTGTTAGTTGTTTAGGAGACTAGAGGACAGGGTTGGTGTTAGTTGTTTAGGAGACTAGAGGACAGGGTTGGTGTTAGTTGTTTAGGAGACTAGAGGACGGGGTTGGTGTTAGTTGTTAAGGAGACTAGAGGACGGGGTTGGTGTTAGTTGTTTAGGAGACTAGAGGACGGGGTTGGTGTTAGTTGTTTAGGAGACTAGAGGACGGGGTTGGTGCTAGTTGTTTAGGAGACTAGAGGACAGGGTTGGTGTTAGTTGTTTAGGAGACTGGAGGACAGGGTTGGTGTTAGTTGTTAAGGAGACTAGAGGACGGGGTTGGTGTTAGTTGTTTAGGAGACTCTAGGACGGGGTTGGTGTTAGTTGTTAAGGAGACTAGAGGACAGGGTTGGTGTTAGTTGTTTAGGAGACTAGAGGACAGGGTTGGTGTTAGTTGTTTAGGAGACTAGAGGACGGGGTTGGAGTTAGTTGTTAAGGAGACAACAACATTACCGTGAAACGCTTACTTACAAGCCCTTAACCAATAATGTAGTTCAAGAAATAGACTTATTAGACTTAATATTTACCAAAAAAACTAAAGTAAAAAATATCTTGAAAGTAACACAATAAAATAACAATAACGAGGCTATATACAGGGGTACCGAGTCAGTGTGGAGGCTATATACAGGGGGTACCGAGTCAGTGTGGAGGCTATATACCGGGGGTACCGAGTCAGTGTGGAGGCTATATACCGGGGGTACCGAGTCAGTGTGGAGGCTATATACCGGGGGTACCGAGTCAGTGTGGAGGCTATATACCGAGGGTACCGAGTCAGTGTGGAGGCTATATACCGGGGTACCGAGTCAGTGTGGAGGCTATATACCGGGGATACCGAGTCAGTGTGGAGGCTATATACCGGAGGTACCGAGTCAGTGTGGAGGCTATATACCGGGGGTACCGAGTCAGTGTGGAGGCTATATACCGGGGGTACCGAGTCAGTGTGGAGGCTATATACCGGGGTACCGAGTCAGTGTGGAGGCTATATACAGGGGGTACCGAGTCAGTGTGGAGGCTATATACATGGGATACCGAGTCAGTGTGGAGGCTATATACCGGGGTACCGAGTCAGTGTGGAGGTTATATACAGGGGATACCGAGTCAGTGTGGAGGCTATATACCGGGGGTACCGAGTCAGTGTGGAGGCTATATACAGGGGGTACCGAGTCAGTGTGGAGGCTATATACAGGGGTACCGAGTCAGTGTGGAGGCTATATACAGGGGGTACCGAGTCAGTGTGGAGGCTATATACCGGGGGTACCGAGTCAGTGTGGAGGCTATATACCGGGGGTACCGAGTCAGTGTGGAGGCTATATACCGGGGGTACCGAGTCAGTGTGGAGGCTATATACAGGGGGTACCGAGTCAGTGTGGAGGCTATATACCGGGGTACCGAGTCAGTGTGGAGGCTATATACCGGGGTACCGAGTCAGTGTGGAGGCTATATACCGGGGATACCGAGTCAGTTTGGAGGCTATATACCGGGGGTACCGAGTCAGTGTGGAGGCTATATACAGGGGGTACCGAGTCAGTGTGGAGGTTATATACCGGGGGTACCGAGTCAGTAAGGAGGCTATATACAGGGGGTACCGAGTCAGTGTGGAGGCTATATACCGGGGGTACCGAGTCAGTGTGGAGGCTATATACCGGGGGTACCGAGTCAGTGTGGAGGCTATATACAGGGGGTACCGAGTCAGTGTGGAGGCTATATACAGGGGGTACCGAGTCAGTGTGGAGGCTATATACCGGGGGTACCGAGTCAGTGTGGAGGCTATATACAGGGGGTACCGAGACAGTGTGGAGGCTATATACCGGGGGTACCGAGTCAGTGTGGAGGCTATATACCGGGGGTACCGAGTCAGTGTGGAGGCTATATACCGGGGGTACCGAGTCAGTGTGGAGGCTATATACCGAGGGTACCGAGTCAGTGTGGAGGCTATATACCGGGGGTACCGAGTCAGTGTGGAGGCTATATACAGGGGGTACCGAGTCAGTGTGGAGGCTATATACAGGGGGTACCGAGTCAGTGTGGAGGCTATATACAGGGGGTACCGAGTCAGTGTGGAGGCTATATACCGGGGGTACCGAGTCAGTGTGGAAGCTATATACCGGGGGTACCGAGTCAGTGTGGAGGCTATATACCGGGGTACCGAGTCAGTGTGGAGGCTATATACCGGGGGTACCGAGTCAGTGTGGAGGCTATATACCGGGGTACCGAGACAGTGTGGAGGCTATATACCGAGGGTACCGAGTCAGTGTGGAGGCTATATACCGGGGGTACCGAGTCAGTGTGGAGGCTATATACAGGGGGTACCGAGTCAGTGTGGAAGCTATATACAGGGGGTACCGAGTCAGTGTGGAGGCTATATACCGGGGGTACCGAGTCAGTGTGGAGGCTATATACCGAGGGTACCGAGTCAGTGTGGAGGCTATATACAGGGGGTACCGAGTCAGTGTGGAGGTTATATACCGGGGGTACCGAGTCAGTGTGGAGGCTATATACAGGGGATATCGAGTCAGTGTGGAGGCTATATACCGGGGGTACCGAGTCAGTGTGGAGGCTATATACCGGGGGTACCGAGTCAGTGTGGAGGCTATATACAGGGGGTACCGAGTCAGTGTGGAGGCTATATACAGGGGATATCGAGTCAGTGTGGAGGCTATATACAGGGGGTACCGAGTCAGTGTGGAGGCTATATACCGGGGGTACCGAGTCAGTGTGGAGGCTATATACAGGGGGTACCGAGTCAGTGTGGAGGCTATATACCGGGGTACCGAGTCAGTGTGGAGGCTATATACAGGGGGTACCGAGTACAGGTACCGGTTAGTCAAGGTCATTTGTACATGTAGGTCGGGGTAAAGGCACTATGAGTAGATAATTAACAGATAGTAACAGCAGTGTACATGTAGGTCGGGGTAAAGGGACTATGAGTAGATAATTAACAGATAGTAACAGCAGTGTACATGTAGGTCGGGGTAAAGGGACTATGAGTAGATAATAAACAGATAGTAGCAGCAGTGTACATGTAGGTCTTGGTAAAGGGACTATGAGTAGATAATTAACAGATAGTAACAGCAGTGTACATGTAGGTCGGGGTAAAGGGACTATGAGTAGATAATAAACAGATAGTAACAGCAGTGTAAAAACAAAGGGGGGTGTAAATGTAAATAGTCTGGTGGCCATCTGATTGGTTGTTCAGGAGTCTTATGTCTGGGGGATAGAAGCTGTTAAGGAGCCTTTTGGTCCTAGACTTGACTTTTGAGGATCTGGGGACCCATGCCAAATCTTTTCCTGAGGGGAAATAGGCGTTGTCGTTTCCTCTTCACGACTGTCTTGGTGTGTTTGGACCATGATAGTTTGTTGTTGATGTGGACACCAAGGAACTTGAAGCTCTCAACCTGCTCCACTACAGCCCCGTCGATGAGAATGGGGGCGTGATCGGTCCTCCTTTTCCTGTAGTCCACAATCATCTCCTTTGTCTTGATCACGTTGAAGGAGAGGTTGTTGTCCTGGCACCACACGGCCAGGTCTCTGACCTCCTCCCTATAGGCTGTCTCATCGTTGTCAGGTCTCTGACCTCCTCCCTATAGGCTGTCTAATCGTTGAGGGAGAGGTTGTTGTCCTGGCTCCACCCTGCCAGGTCTCTGACCTCCTCCCTATTGGCTGTCTCATTGTTGTCAGGTCTCTGACCTCCTCCCTATTGGCTGTCTCATTGTTGTCAGGTCTCTGACCTCCTCCCTATAGGCTGTCTCATCGTTGAGGGAGAGGTTGTTGTCCTGGCACCACACTGCCAGGCCTCTGACCTCCTCCCTATAGGCTGTCTCATCGTTGTCAGGTCTCTGACCTCCCTATAGGCTGTCTCATCGTTGTCGGTGATCAGGCCTACCACTGTTGTGTCATCAGCAAACTTAATGATGGTGTTGGAGTTGTGCCTGGTCGTGCAGTCATGGGTGAACAGGGAGTACAGGAGGGGACTGAGCACACACCCCTTAGGGGCACCGGTGTTACAGATCAGCGTAGGAGATGTGTTGTTGCCTACCCTCACCACCTGGGGTGGCGGCCCGTCAGGAAGTCCAGGGTCCAGTTGCAGAGGGAGGTGTTTAGTCTCAGGGTCCTTAGCTTAGTGATGAGCTTTGAGGGCACTATGGTGTTGAACGCTGAGCTGTAGTCAATGAATAGCATTCTCACATAGGTGTTCCTTTTGTTCAGGTGGGAAAGGGCAGTGTGGAGTGAGTCTCACATGGGGGTCTCCTCCCATCCTTTCCTCTCATCCTCTCCTCCAATCCTCTCCTCTTGTCTCCTCCCATTTTCTTCTCTCCTCTCCTCCTCTCCTCTCCTCCTCTCTCCTCTCCTCTCCTCCTCTCCCATCCCATCCTTTCCTCTCCTCTGCTCTCCTCCCATCATCTCCTCCCATCCTCTCCTCTCCTCTGCTCTCTTCTGCTCTCCTCTCTTCTGCTCTCCTCTCTTCTGCTCTCCTCTCCTCCCATCCTCTCCTCTCTTCTGCTCTCCTCTCTTCTGCTCTCCTCTCCTCCCATCCTCTCCTCTCTTCTGCTCTCCTCTCTTCTGCTCTCCTCTCTTCTGCTCTCCTCTCCTCCCATCCTCTCCTCTCTTCTGCTCTCCTCTCCTCTCCTCTCCTCTCCTCTCCTCTCCTCTCCTCTCCTCTCCTCTCCTCTCCTCTCCTCTCCTCTCCTCTCCTCACCTCTCCTCTCCTCTCCTCTCCTCTCCTCCCATCCTCTCCTCCTCTAGCTACTTTACAGCCAAGCTATCTCCCTGCCTCCCCCTGCCTCCTCCCTGCCTCCTCTCTGCCTCCCCCTGCCTCCCCCTGCCTCCTCCCTGCCTCCCCCTGCCTCCTCCCTGCCTCCCCCTGCCTCCCCCTGCCTCCTCCCTGCCTCCTCCCTGCCTCCCCCTGCCTCCCCTGCCTCCTCCCTGCCTCCCCCTGCCTCCTCCCTGCCTCCCCCTGCCTCCCCCTGCCTCCTCCCTGCCTCCCCCTGCCTCCCCCTGCCTCCTCCATGCCCCCTCCCTACCTCCCCCTGCCTCCTCCCTGCCTCCCCCTGCCTCCTCCCTGCCTATCCCAGGGCTCTAACAGTATTCCTCTCGGGTGGGTGGTTGTGGGTCCTTTGAGTGATGAAGTGTGCTTCTATCCCCCTCTCCCTCTGGCTGCTAGCGTCCCGCTACCATCATCCTCATTATCCATTATCATGCTCTTCTCTGTCTTTTCCTTCACACACACACGGATGCACACACACACACTCATATACAGACATGCACACACACACACACAGACAGACACACAGACATGCACACACACACACAGACAGACACACAGACATGCACACACACACACAGACATGCACACACACACGCCCATGCACGCACACACACACACACACACACACACACACACACACACACACACACACACACACACACACACACACACACACACACACACACACACACACACACACACACACACACACACAGACACACACGCATGCACATACACACACACACACACACACACACACACACACACACACACACACACACACACACACACACACACACACACACACACACACACACACACACACACATACATGCACACACGTACACACACACACAGACACACACGCACACACACACACACACACAGACACACACACACGCACACACACACACACACACACGCACACACACACATACACAGACATGCACACACACACACACACACACACACACACACACACACACGGTGGGCTGCTCATAAAGTGTCTGTTGTGCTGCGCCAGAAAAAGTACAACGCGAGAAAATAAACTTGTTTTGCATTAAAGATGGTGGGGGAGGGGAAACTGTTTAGACAGGAAGCTTCTTCTGTATTGTATTTGGGGAAAGAAGGGAAGAGAGGAGAAGGGAAGCCCACAGACAGACCTGGGGAGGGAGTGAGAGCAGATGTTGAGGATATATCTTTACATTTCTTTATGCCTTGCTGACTACTTTGGCCTCTCTGGTGTATAGAGATATAGATAGATGGAGAGAAGAGGAGAGGACAGGAGGAGAAGAAGAGAGGAGAGAAAAGAGAGGGATGACAGGGAGATGCAACAGATAGGAGGATAGGCATTGGTGGAGTGGTCGATCTCCCTTCAGTTCATCGTTTCCTCTCCTCCTCTCCCGCTCCATCCACTCTTTCCTCTCCCCCCTTCATCGTGTCCTCTCCTCCTCCTCTCCCGCTCCATCCACTCTTTCCTCTCCCCCTTTATCGTTACCTCTCCTCTGCCTCTCCCGCTCCATCCTCTCTTTCCTCTCCCCCTTCATCGTTTCCTCTCCTCCTCCTCTCCCGCTCCATCCACTTTTTCCTCTCCCCCTTCATCATTTCCTCTCCTCCTCCTCTCCCCCTCCATCCTCTCTTTCCTCTCCCCCCTTCATCGTTTCCTCTCCTCCTCCTCTCCCGCTCCATCCTCTCTTTCCTCTCCCCCTTCATCATTTCCTCTCCTCCTCCTCTCCCCCTCCATCCTCTCTTTCCTCTCCCCCCTTCATCGTTTCCTCTCCTCCTCCTCTCCCCCTCCATCCTCTCTTTCCTCTCCCTCCCATCATAATCCTTCCTCCTCCTCTTCCATCCTCTATCCTTCCCATCTCCTCCTCCTCTTCCATCCATTCTGACACTGCATGGCATGTCACTACCATCCTACCCTAGGAGAGACTGATGGTGTAGTATGTCACTACCATCCTACCCTAGGAGAGACTGATGGTGTAGTATGTCACTACCATCCTACCCTAGGAGAGACTGGTGGTGTAGTATGTCACTACCATCCTACCCTAGGAGAGACTGGTGGTGTAGTATGTCACTACCATCCTACCCTAGGAGAGACTGATGGTGTAGTATGTCACTACCATCCTACCCTTGGAGAGACTGATGGTGTAGTATGTCACTACCATCCTACCCTAGGAGAGACTGATGGTGTAGTATGTCACTACCATCCTACCCTAGGAGAGACTGATGGTGTAGTATGTCACTACCATCCTACCCTAGGAGAGACTGATGGTGTAGTATGTCACTACCATCCTACCCTAGGAGAGACTGATGGTGTAGTATGTCACTACCATCCTACCCTAGGAGAGACTGATGGTGTAGTATGTCACTACCATCCTACCCTAGGAGAGACTGATGGTGTAGTATGTCACTACCATCCTACCCTAGGAGAGACTGATGGTGTAGTA
>NW_024061171.1:60000-132346 GCF_016432855.1 Salvelinus namaycush
CCTAGTAGATACACTCCACATCCTAGTACTGATACACTCCACATCCTAGTAGATACACTCCACATCCTAGTACTGATACACTCCACATCCTAGTAGATACACTCCACATCCTAGTACTGATACACTCCACATCCTAGTACTGATACACTCCTCATCCTAGTA
Organism: Salvelinus namaycush; assembly: GCF_016432855.1. Taxonomy (NCBI): domain Eukaryota; kingdom Metazoa; phylum Chordata; class Actinopteri; order Salmoniformes; family Salmonidae; genus Salvelinus; species Salvelinus namaycush. Next base: position 60,163 of record NW_024061171.1, read on the forward strand.
GATACACTCCACATCCTAGTAGATACACTCCACATCCTAGTAGATACACTCCACATCCTAGTAGATACACTCCACATCCTAGTACTGATACACTCCACATCCTAGTAGATACACTCCACATCCTAGTAGATACACTCCACATCCTAGTAGATACACTCCACATCCTAGTAGATACACTCCAACATCCTAGTAGATACACTCCACATCCTAGTAGATACACTCCACATCCTAGTACTGATACACTCCACATCCTAGTACTGATACACTCCACATCCTAGTAGATACACTCCACATCCTAGTACTGATACACTCCACATCCTAGTACTGATACACTCCACATCCTAGTAGATACACTCCACATCCTAGTACTGATACACTCCACATCCTAGTACTGATACACTCCACATCCTAGTACTGATACACTCCACATCCTAGTAGATACACTCCACATCCTAGTAGATACACTCCACATCCTAGTACTGATACACTCCACATCCTAGTACTGATACACTCCTCATCCTAGTACTGATACACTCCTCATCCTAGTACTGATACACTCCACATCCTAGTAGATACACTCCACATCCTAGTAGATACACTCCACATCCTAGTAGATACACTCCACATCCTAGTACTGATACACATGTAATGTAACGGAATACACCTCTATCTATGAAACATATATGGATACAGTCTCCCATCACTAGCCATGGTTCTGTGAGTGACAGACATGAGTCCCAAATGGCACCATAGTGTCTATATAGCGCACTACTTTTGACCAGGGCCAGTAGGGCACAATATGGGGAATGGGTGCCATTTTGGACACATACAAGATGGGGACTTGGAGATGACAAGCCTGCTGGAGCCAGTGAAATGACTGCATGCATGCTCAGAACATGTCAGTGGCGATGTCACATCCTGTTTTATGTCACATGCTGTTTGATGCCATATTATTTCATGGCTTGTTGTTATCTCCCTCAGAGCAGGCTTCTGAATATCCATCTCTTCTGCTTTTTACCGTGAATTCAATCGCGTCCAAAGGTTTAATGGTGTGAGTGACATTTACCCCACACATCCACACACAACGGAAGCCACCGCAAAGTCATGAAGTCGGTGACAGAAGGAAGGAAACGTGTTGACAGAAGAGAAATATAGCTAGCAAGAGAAGGAGAGAGAGGAGAAGAGAGAGAGAGGAGAGAGAGAGAGAGAGAGAGAGAGAGAGAGGGGAGAAGAGAGTGAGAGGAGAGAGAGCGAGAGAGAGAGAGAGAGAGAGAGAGAGAGAGAGAGAGAGAGAGAGAGAGAGAGAGAGAGAGAGAGAGAGAGAGGGGAGAAGAGAGAGATATGAGAGAGAGAGAGAGCGAGAGAGAGAGAGAGAGAGGGGAGAAGAGAGTGAGAGGAGAGAGAGCGAGAGAGAGAGAGAGAGAGAGGGGAGAAGAGAGAGAGAGGAAAAGAGAGAGAGGAGAGAGAGAGAGAGAGAGAGAGAGAGAGAGAGAGAGAGAGAGAGAGAGAGAGAGGGGAGAAGAGAGTGAGAGGAGAGAGAGCGAGAGAGAGAGAGAGAGGGGAGAAGAGAGAGAGAGGAAAAGAGAGAGAGGAGAGAGAGGGAGACAGAAGAAGAGCATAGCTAGCAAGAGAAGGAGAGAGAGAAGAAGAGAGAGTGGAGAGAGAGAGAGAGAAGAAGAGAGAGGAGAAAGAGAGAGGAGAGAGAGAGAGCAGAGTGAGAGGAGAGAGAGAGAGGGAGACAGAAGAAGAGCATAGCTAGCAAGAGAAGGAGAGAGAGAAGAAGAGAGAGGAGAGAGAGAGAGAGAAGAAGAGAGAGGCGAGAGAGAGAGCAGAGTGAGAGGAGAGAGAGAGAGGGAGAGAGAGAGAGAGAGAGCGAGAGAAGAGAGAGAGAGTAGAAGAGAGATAGGAGAGAGAGAGAGAGAGAAGAGAGAGAGAGAGGAGAAGAGAGATAGGAGAGAGAGAGGGAGACAGAAGAAGAGCATTGCTAGCAAGAGAAGGAGAGAGAGAAGAAGAGAGAGGGAGACAGAAGAAGAGCATAGCTAGCAAGAGAAGGAGAGAGAGAAGAAGAGAGAGAGAGAAGAAGAGAGAGGAGAGAGAGAGAGAGAGAGAGAGAGGAGAGAGAGAGAGGGAGAGAGAGAGAGAGAGGGAGACAGAAGAAGAGCATAGCTAGGAAGAGAAGGAGAGAGAGGGATAAAAGAGAGGGAGATAGAGAGACATAGGTAAGGAGTACATGAGGAGACAGGAGGAGACATATTCATTCGACTTTTAGGGCTCCCGAGTGATGCAGCGGTCTAAGGCACTGCATCCCAGTCCCTGGTTGGAATACAGTCTGTGATTAGGGCAGTGCACAATTGGCATCGTCCGGGTTTGGCCGGCGTAGGCCGTCATTGTAAATAAGAATTTGTTCTTAACTGACTTGCCTAGTTAATAAATAAAAGTTACATTTTTTTTTTTTAATTTGGTGTTTGGAGCTTAGCTTTGCTACAGTGTAGTTGTCGCCTCCCAGTCAGGCAGGGAGGGGGCGTTGTGTTAACTTCCTGTCAGTGATGAGTCTTTATTCTTTGTGGCAGCATTATATTTCCATGACTTCACATCCCTAGGGCTGTTCAGACAGCCAGGATAACGAGGACCTCCCGCTCCAATCGCTACATTAATGTGTCTATAGCTTCCTCTCATCCTCTCTTTTACTGTCATTGTTCTCTCTCTCTCTCTCTCTCTCTCTCTCTCTCTCTCTCTCTCTCTCTCTCTCTCTCTCTCTCTCTCTCTCTCTCTCTCTCTCTCTCTCTCTCTCTCTCTCTCTCTCTCTCTCTCTCTCTCTCTCTCTCGTACAGTGCATGCAGAAAGTATTCAGACCCTTTGACTTTTCCCACATTTTTTTACCAGCCTTATTCTAAAAGGTATTACATTGTTTTTTCCCCTCATCAATCTACACACAACACCCCCAGGTTATTTTTTTCGAATTTTTGCTCCAAATGTATTAAAATTAAAACACTGACACATTCAATTTATATAAGACCCCTTACTCAGTACTTTGTTGAAGCACCTTTGGCAGTGATTACAGCCTCGAGTCTTCTTGGGTAAGACGCTACACGCTTGGCACACCTGTATTTGGGGAGTTTCTCCCATTCTTCTCAGCAGATCCTCTCAAGCTCTGTCAGGTTGGATGGGGAGAGTCACTGCACATCTATTTTCAGGTCTCTCCAGAGATGTTCAATCGGGTTCAAGTCCGGGCTCTTGCTGGGCCACTCAAGGACATTCAGAGACTTGTCTCCAAGCCATTCCTGCGTTGTCTTGGCTGTGTGCTTAGGGTCATTGTCCTTTTGGAAGGTGAACCTTCGCCCCAGTCTGAGGTCCTGAGCACTCTGGAACAGGTTTTCATCAAGGATCTCTCTGTATTTTGCTCCGTTCATCTTTCCCTCAATCCTGACTAGTCTCCCAGTCCCTGCCGCTGAAAAACATCCCCACAGCCTGATGCTGTCATCACCATGCTTCACTGTAGGGATGGTGCCAGGTTTCCTCCAGATGTGACGCTTGGCATTCAGGCCAAAGAGTTCAATCTTGCTTTCATCAGACCAGATGATCTTGTTTGTCATGTTCTGAGAGTCTTTAGGTGCCTTTTGGAAAACTCCAAGTGACCTTTTAGGTCTTTAGGTGCCTTTTACTGACTGGTTCCGTATGGCCACTCTACCATAAAGGCCTGAATGGTGGAGTGCTCCAGAGATGTTTGTCTTTCTGGAAGGCTCTCCCATCTCCACAGAGAAACTATGGAGCTCTGTCAGAATGACCATCGTTCTTGGTCACCTTCCGAACCAAGGCCCCTGTGTTCTTGGGGACCTTCAATGCTGCAGACATTTTTTCGTTCCTTCCCCTGATCTGTGCCTCGACACAATCCTGTCTCGGAACTCTACAGAAAATTCCTTTGACCACATGGCTTGGTTTTTGCTCTGACTGTCAACTGTGTGACCTTATATAGACAGGTGAGTGCCTTTCCAAATCATGTCCAATCAATTGAATTTACCACCGGTGGACTCCAATCAAGTTGTAGAAACATCTCAAGGATGATCAATGGAAACAGGATGCACCTGAGCTCCATTTAGAGTCTCATAGCAAAGGGTCTGAATACTTATGTAAAATAAGGTATTTCTGTTGTTTGTTTTTAATACATTTGCTCCGTCATTATGGAGTATTTTGTGTAGATTGGTGATCATTTAAAAATATATATTTTAGATTAAGGCTGCAATGTAACAAAATCTGGAAAAATCAAGGGGTTTGAATGCTTTCTGAATGTATATTTGATCCCTGCTTCATGGTCTGCTATCCTCCCTCACTTTTGACAGAGGAAATATTCCATCACCTTTTACAAGGAATTTGTTCACTCTCTCTCACTCCCTCCTCCTACCTCAATCCAACACTGCCTCCCTCCTACCTACCGCTCCCTCCTCCTACCTCAATCCAACACTGCCTCCCTCCTACCTACCGCTCCCTCCTCCTACCTCAATCCAACACTGCCTCCCTCCTACCTCAATCCAACACTGCCTCCCTCCTACCTACCGCTCCCTCCTCCTACCTCAATCCAACACTGCCTCCCTCCTACCTACCGCTCCCTCCTCCTACCTCAATCCAACACTGCCTCCCTCCTACCTACCGCTCCCTCCTCCTACCTCAATCCAACACTGCCTCCCTCCTACCTACCGCTCCCTCCTCCTACCTCAATCCAACACTGCCTCCCTCCTACCTACCGCTCCCTCCTCCTCTCCCTCCGTCAATCCCTCCCTCCTCCTACCTCATCCAACACTCCCTCCATCCCCTTCCTACCTCCCTCTCCTTCCATTCCTTCCTCCTCCTCTCCCTCCCTCGTCCCCTATCCCTCCTTATCCCCTCTCCCTAATTCCTCATCCCCTCTCCCTCCTTATCCCATCTCCCTCCTCATCCCCTCTCTCTCCTCATCCCCTCTCCCTCCTCATCCCCTCTCCCTCCTCATCTCCTCTCCCTCCTCATCTCCTCTCTCTCCTCATCCCCTCTCTCTCCTCACCCCCTCTCCCTCCTCATCCCCTCTCTCTCCTCATCCCCTCTCCCTATTCCTCATCCATTTTCCCTCCTCATCCCCTCTCTCTCCTCATCCCCTCTCCCTATTCATCATCCCCCTCCCTATTCCTCATCCCCTCTCCCTCCTCATCCCATCTCCCTCCTTATCCCTCCTTATCCCCTCTCAGGTGGTAGGACCTCAGATGGTAGGATCTCAGGTGGCATAACATTAGGTGGTAGGACTTCAGGTGGTAGGACTTCAGGTGGTAGGACCTCAGGTGGTAGGACCTCCGGTGGTAGGACTTCAGGTGGTAGGACCTCCGGTGGTAGGACCTCAAGTGGTAGGACTTCAGGTGGTAGGACTTCAGGTGGTAGGACCTCAGGTGGTAGGACTTCAGGTGGTAGGACCTCCGGTGGTAGGACCTCAGGTGGCATAACATCAGGTGGTAGGACTTCAGGTGGTAGGACTTCAGGTGGTAGGACTTCAGGTGGTAGGACCTTAGGGGGTAGGACTTCAGGTGGTAGGACCTTAGGGGGTAGGACCTCAGGTGGTAGGACCTTAGGGGGTAGGACCTTAGGGGGTAGGACTTCAGGTGGTAGGACTTCAGGTGGTAGGACTTCAGGTGGTAGGACCTTAGGGGGTAGGACTTCAGGTGGTAGGACCTTAGGGGGTAGGACCTCAGGTGGTAGGACCTTAGGGGGTAGGACCTTAGGGGGTAGGACTTCAGGTGGTAGGACTTCAGGTGGTAGGACTTCAGGTGGTAGGACCTTAGGGGGTAGGACTTCAGGTGGTAGGACCTTAGGGGGTAGGACCTCAGGTGGTAGGACCTTAGGGGGTAGGACCTTAGGGGGTAGGACCTCAGGTGGTAGGACCTTAGGGGGTAGGACCTTAGGGGGTAGGACCTTAGGGGGTAGGACCTTAGGGGGTAGGACCTTAGGGGGTAGGACTTCAGGTTTTTCTCTTCCCACTTGTTTTAATGGTCCTGTCTGGCTTTTTGGGATGTTTTCAACTTTTAAATGGTTGTACACAACTCCCTGGTTGGGATCCCTGATTGGAGAAAAATCATCTATATAAAGCTACCCAATTAGAGGGGTGCTGAGGGAGGGAAGGGTGGAGGGATGAGGGATCACTGCAGATGAGAGCAGTGAAGGGTAGAGGAGAGGATTAACAAGCTGCCCAGCTTTCCTTTTATCTCTTCTCTTCTCCTTCTTCTTCTCCCCCACTCCCTCCTTCCTCTCTTCTCCCTTTCCTTCCATCCCCTTTAAGCATATGGATTTGTCCCCCCTCTGGACTGAGGTGGGTGGATGTCTCCCCTTACCTTGTCGAGGTGGTGGAGGATGGAGGGAGGGAGGCGGTGAAGGGGTGGAGGGATTCAGGGGAAGAGGGAGGAATGTTGATTATTGTATGCTAGGCTGCTGGAGGTTGCTGGAGGTGGAGGCTGCTGGAGGTGACCTAGGGTTGCTCTCTCTCCCATTCATGTGTTTAATGAAGCCTGAATAATCCCATTACAGGTTCAGATTAAAACCTGAGAGCTCTGAGAAGGCTGAGAGCTGACACCCACACCTGCATGGGTTCACATAGTAGTCAATATCTATAAAACATGTATTTCAGAGTTTGATTGAGACTGCCTGAGAGTGCCAGATGGCGTTTGAACTTTTAGAGCATTTTGATTGGTTCAAGCGAACTTAAGCACAGTGAAAATATTTGAGAGAAAACAACTCCTATTGTAACCCAGGTCTGCTGGGATCTGTGGCTGGTTGTGGCCAGGTCTAGCACTGCTGGAGAGAGAGATAGGTATGGAGAGAGAAGGATGGAGAGAGAGAAGGATGGAGAGAGAGAGTTGGAGAGAGAGGGATGAGAGAGAGATGTATGGAGAGAGAGAGATGTATGGAGAGAGAGAGGGATGGACAGAGAGAGAGAGAGAGGTGGATGGAGAGAGAGGGATAGAGAGGTATGGAGACAGATAGAAGGATAGACAGGAAATAGAGGGATAGAGAGAGAGAATGATGGAGAGAGAGGGATGGATGGAGAGAGATAGAGATGAGAGACAGAGAGGGATGGAGAGAGAGGGATGCGAGAGAGAGGGATAGAGAGAGGGATAGAGAGAGAGGGATGGAGACAGAGGGATAGAGAGAGAGGGATAGAGAGAGAGAGGGATAGAGAGAGAGAGGGATGGAGAGAGATGGATAGAGAGAGGGAGGGGGATGGAGAGAGAGGGATGGAGACAGGAAAGAGAGGGATAGAGAGAGAGGGATAGAGGGAGAGAGAGGGATAGAGAGAGAGAGAGAGGGATGGAGAGAGAGAGAGGGATGGAGAGAGAGGGATAGAGAGAGGGAGGGGGATGGAGAGAGAGGGATGTAGACAGGAAAGAGAGGGATAGAGAGAGAGGGATGGAGAGAGAGGGACGGAGAGAGAGGGATACAGAGAGAGGGATGGAGAGAGAGGGATGGAGACAGGAAAGAGAGGGATAGAGAGAGAGGGATAGAGAGAGAGGGATAGAGAGAGAGGGATACAGAGAGAGGGATGGAGAGAGAGAGGGATGGAGAGAGAGGGATAGAGAGAGGGAGGGGGATGGAGACAGGAAAGAGAGGGATAGAGAGAGAGGGATAGAGGGAGAGAGAGGGATGGAGAGAGGGGGATAGAGAGAGGGAGGGGGATAGAGACAGGAAAGAGAGGGATAGAGGGAGAGAGAGGGATGGAGAGAGAGTGATAGAGAGAGAGGGAGACAGAGAGAGGGATGGAGAGAGAGGCAACAGAAGACTGTTACTGTGGCTGTGTGAAGTCTTTACGGTGCATTGATAGAATGGGTTGGTAATGAACAGTGACAGCTAGAGTTCAGGGGTAGTGGTGGTGGTGTGGCCCTCTGGGCAGAAAGAGGAAATATATGTCCTATATGGCACCCTATTTCCTATGTGGTCGCCATAGCACTCTGGTCAAAAGTAGTGCACTAAATAGTGAATAGTGTGCGATTGTTTTTTTATATCATCCATTTTAAAATAATTCTGTAACGTAACAAAATGTGGAGAAAGTCACGGGGTCTGAATACTTTCCGAAGGCACTGTAGGTACATGTGTACAGGACTTTTGTTTTCCAGTGAGGACATTTAAAATATATATATATATATATATACACAGTATAAACAAATAAACATTAGAGTACTCGGAACAGTAAGAAAAGATCCCATGCCCTTTTAAAAAGGCCACCAACAGCTGGCAGATACAGTGCTGGTTGGTTAGGCTACATGACCAGATTAAGGACAAGAGAGAGGTTTTAATTTGTCAAAACAGCAGTCGAGCATCGATCCTCATGTCAGCAGAATAAGACCCTCGTTATTTATTGTAAAGTATCATCGAGCTCATCACCGTGCACTTTCACCACCCGGGGAAGTTCACCATAACTGATTTCATCTGTAGCCTGATAAACTGCATGGTTTACTGAGTCGTAGTGGGAGGACCACACAGCATGTAATCGCATGACGCCAAGTTTACTTAAATAGGATTTTTGTTATTTTAATATTTTAACATGAAGGCATTTCCACCGGTTCTATACAGGGCTGGGGAGAGTTGAGGAGGGCTGGTTCTATACAGGGTTGAGGTGGGTTGAGGAAGGCTGGTTCTATACAGGGCTGGGGAGGGTTGAGGAGGGCTGGTTCTATACAGGGTTGAGGTGGGTTGAGGAAGGCTGGTTCTATACAGGGCTGGGGAGAGTTGAGGAGGGCTGGTTCTATACAGGGTTGAGGTGGGTTGAGGAAGGCTGGTTCTATACAGGGCTGGGGAGGGTTGAGGAGGGCTGGTTCTATACAGGGTTGAGGAGGGCTGGTTCTATACAGGGCTGGGGAGAGTTGAGGAGGGCTGGTTCTATACAGGGTTGAGGTGGGTTGAGGAAGGCTGGTTCTATACAGGACTGGGGAGGGTTGAGGAGGGCTGGTTCTATACAGGGTTGAGGAGGGTTGAGGAGGGCTGGTTCTATACAGGGCTGGGGAGGGTTGAGGAGGGCTGGTTCTATACAGGGTTGAGGAGGGTTGAGGAGGGCTGGTTCTATACAGGGCTGGGGAGAGTTGAGGAGGGCTGGTTCTATACAGGGCTGGGGAGGGTTGAGGAGGGCTGGTTCTATACAGGGTTGAGGAGGGTTGAGGAGGGCTGGTTCGATACAGGGCTGGGGAGGGTTGAGGAAGGGTGGTTCTATACAGGGCTGGGGAGGGTTGAGGAGGGCTGGTTCTATACAGGGCTGGGGAGAGTTGAGGAGGGCTGGTTCTATACAGGGCTGGGGAGGGTTGAGGAGGGCTGGTTCTATACAGGGCTGGGGAGAGTTGAGGAAGGCTGGTTCTATACAGGGCTGGGGAGGGTTGAGGAGGGCTGGTTCTATACAGGGTTGAGGAGAGTTGAGGAGGGCTGGTTCTATACAGGGCTGGGGAGAGTTGAGGAAGGGTGGTTCTATACAGGGCTGGGGAGGGTTGAGGAGGGCTGGTTCTATACAGGGTTGAGGTGGGTTGAGGAAGGCTGGTTCTATACAGGGCTGGGGAGGGTTGAGGAGGGCTGGTTCGATACAGGGCTGGGGAGGGTTGAGGAGGGCTGGTTCTATACAGGGTTGAGGAGAGTTGAGGAGGGCTGGTTCTATACAGGGCTGGGGAGAGTTGAGGAAGGCTGGTTCTATACAGGGCTGGGGAGAGTTGAGGAGGGCTGGTTCTATACAGGGCTGGGGAGAGTTGAGGAGGGCTGGTTCGATACAGGGCTGGGGTGAGTTGAGGAGGGCTGGTTCTATACAGGGCTGGGGAGAGTTGAGGAGGGCTGGTTCTATACAGGGATGGGGAGGGTTTAGGAGGGTTGGTTCTATACAGGGCTGAGGAGGATTGAGGAGGGCTGGTTCTATACAGGGTTGAGGAGAGTTGAGGAGGGCTGGTTCTATACAGGGCTGGGGAGAGTTGAGGAAGGCTGGTTCTATACAGGGCTGGGGAGAGTTGAGGAGGGCTGGTTCTATACAGGGCTGGGGAGAGTTGAGGAGGGCTGGTTCGATACAGGGCTGGGGTGAGTTGAGGAGGGCTGGTTCTATACAGGGCTGGGGAGAGTTGAGGAGGGCTGGTTCTATACAGGGATGGGGAGGGTTTAGGAGGGTTGGTTCTATACAGGGCTGAGGAGGATTGAGGAGGGCTGGTTCTATACAGGGCTGGGGAGGGTTTAGGAGGGCTGGTTCTATACAGGGCTGGGGTGAGTTGAGGAGGGCTGGTTCTATACAGGGCTGGGGAGGGATCCAGTGGAGGGTTGAGGAGGCCTATCTAGTGGAGGGTTGAGGAGGCCTATCTAGTGGAGGGTTGAGGAGGCCTATCTAGTGGAGGGTTGAGGAGGCCTATCTAGTGGAGGGTTGAGGAGGCCTATCTAGTGGAGGGTTGAGGAGGCCTATCTAGTGGAGGGTTGAGGAGGCCTATCTAGTGGAGGGTTGAGGAGGACTATCTAGTGGAGGGTTGAGGAGGCCTATCCAGTGGAGGGTTGAGGAGGCCTATCCAGTGGAGGGTTGAGGAGGCCTATCTAGTGGAGGGTTGAGGAGGCCTATCCAGTGGAGGGTTGAGGAGGCCTATCCAGTGGAGGGTTGAGGAGGCCTGTCCAGTGGAGGGTTGAGGAGACCTATCCAGTGGAGGGTTGAGGAGGCCTATCCAGTGGAGGGTTGAGGAGGCCTATCCAGTGGAGGGTTGAGGAGGCCTATCTAGTGGAGGTTTGAGGAGACCTATCTAGTGGAGGGTTGAGGAGACCTATCCAGTGGAGGGTTGAGGAGGCCTATCCAGTGGAGGCTTGAGGAGGCCTATCTAGTGGAGGGTTGAGGAGGCCTATCCAGTGGAGGGTTGAGGAGGCCTGTCCAGTGGAGGGTTGAGGAGGCCTATCTAGTGGAGGGTTGAGGAGGCCTATCTGGTGGAGGGTTGAGGAGGCCTATCTGGTGGAGGGTTGAGGAGGACTATCTAGTGGAGGGTTGAGGAGGCCTATCTAGTGGAGGGTTGAGGAGGACTATCTAGTGGAGGGTTGAGTAGGCCTATCTAGTGGAGGGTTGAGGAGGCCTATCTAGTGGAGGGTTGAGGAGGCCTATCTAGTGGAGGGTTGAGGAGGACTATCTAGTGGAGGGTTGAGGAGGACTATCTAGTGGAGGGTTGAGGAGGCCTATCCAGTGGAGGATTGAGGAGGACTATCCAGTGGAGGGTTGAGGAGGCCTATCCAGTGGTATTCAGAATTGTGGATCGTCTGTGGAGGAAGATGTCTTTGTTACATTCAATCATTGAATATCCGTGAGAGAGATATTAATTTTCAAGGCAACATTACATGCTATCAATAGCAGCGTATAGAAAGACGAATTATTAGATACAATTTACATTTGCTAATGTTGGCTGAAATGATCTTTAGCTATTCTATCCTCTTGGAAATCTCTTTTTATCCAATGATATAATATAATCGCAGATCGTCCTGAAGGTTTGATTCTTTAGAACTGTAATCCTTCACAAGCTGTCTGGATCTGTGACTGAGATGACTCTCTCTCTCTCTCTGGCCTGACATAATCATTTTCATCAGGGCTGGGTGTGTACCAAATAGCACCCCATTCCCTACAGAATACACTACATGATATACATCATATGTACAGTGGCAAGAAAAAGTATGTGAAGCCTTTGGAATTACCTGGAATTCAGCATAGTCAGGAAATGTGATCTGATCTTCATCTAGATCACAACAATAGACAAACACAGTCTGCTTAAACTAATAACACACTCGCCAGACTATATATACTCGCTATAAACACACTCACTAGACTATATATACTCGCTATATACACATTCTTCTTAAACTAATAACACTGAAACAGTTATACGTTTTCATGTCTTTATTGAACACCGTGTAAACATTCACAGTGCAGGGTTGGAAAAGTATGTGAACCCTTGGATTTAATAACTGGTTGACCCTCCTTTGGCAGCAATAACCTCAACCAAACGTTTTCTGTAGTTGCAGATCAGACCTGCACAACGGTCAGGAGGAATTTTGGACGATTCATCTTCACAAAACTGTTTCAGTTCAGCAATATTCTTTTGATGTCTGGTGTGAACTGGTCTCTTGAGGTCATGCCACAGCATGTCAATCAGGTTGAGGTCAGGACTCTGACTGGGCCTCTCCAGAAGGCGCATTTTCTTCTGTTGAAGCTATTCTGTTGTTGATTTACTTCTGTGTTTTGGGTCGTTGTCCTGTTACATCACCCAACTTCTGTTGAGCTTCAATTGGCGGACAGATAGACTTACATTCTCTTGCAAAATGTCTTGATAAACTTGGGAATTCATTTTTCTGTTGATGATAGCAAGCTGTCCAGGCCCTAAGGCAGCAAAGCAGCCCCAAACCATGATGCTCCCTCCACCATACTTTGCAGTAGGAAAGAGGATTTGATGTTGGTGTACTGTGCCTTTTTTCTCCACACATAGTGTTGTGTGTTCCTCCAAACAACTCAACTGTAGTTTCATCTGTCCACAGAATATTTAGCCAGAATATTTAGCCAGTAGCGCTGTGGAACATCCAGCTGCTCTTTTGCGAACTTCAGTGTCCTCCCATGAAAACCATTCTTGTTTAGTGTTTTATGTATTGTAGATTCGTCATCAGAGATGTCAGCATGTTCCAGAGATTTCTGTAAGTCTTTAGCTGACACTCTAGGATTCTTCTTAACCTCATTGAGCATTCTGCGCTGTGCTCTTGCAGTCATCTTTGCAGGACGGTCAGTCCTAGGGAGAGTAGCAACAGTGCTGAACTTTCTCCATTCATAGACAATTTGCGTTATCTGATGAACATCAAGGCCTTTAGAGATACTTTTGTAATCCTTTCCAGCTTTATGCAAGTCAACAATTCTTAATCTTGGCTCTTCTGAGATCTCTTTTTATCGAGGCATGGTTCACATCAGGCAATGCTTCTTGTGAATAGCAAACTCACATTTTGTGAGTGCTTTTTATAGGGCAGGGCATCTCTAACCAACATCTCCAATCTCGTCTCATTGATTGTACTCCAGGTTACCTGACTCCTGATTCCAATTAGCTTTTGGAGAAGTCATTAGCCAAGGGGTTCACATACATTTCCCAACCTACACTGTGAATGTTTAAATGATGTATTCAATATAGACAAGAAAAATACAATAATGTGTGTGTTATTAGTTTAAGCAGAATATGTCTATTGTTGTGACTTAGATGAAGATCAGATCAAATTTTATGACCAATTTATGCACAAATCCAGGAAATTCCAAAGGGTTCATATACTTTTTCTTGCCACTGTGTATACACTACATGACCAAAAGTCATGCTCGTCGAACATCTCATTCCAAAATCATGGGCATTAATATGGAGTTGGTTCCCCCTTAGCTGCTATAACAGCCTCCACTCTTCTGGGAAGGCTTTCCACTAGATGTTGGAACATTGCTGCTATAACAGTCTCCACTCTTCTGGGAAGGCTTTCCGCTAGATGTTGGAACATTGCTGCTATAACAGCCTCCACTCTTCTGGGAAGGCTTTCCACTAGATGTTGGAACATTGCTGCTATAACAGCCTCCACTCTTCTGGGAAGGCTTTCCACTAGATGTTGGAACATTGCTGCTATAACAGCCTCCACTCTTCTGGGAAGGCTTTCCACTAGATGTTGGAACATTGCTGCTATAACAGCCTCCACTCTTCTGGGAAGGCTTTCCACTAGATGTTGGAACATTGCTGCTATAACAGTCTCCACTCTTCTGGGAAGGCTTTCCACTAGATGTTGGAACATTGCTGCTATAACAGTCTCCACTCTTCTGGGAAGGCTTTCCACTAGATGTTGGAACATTGCTGCTATAACAGTCTCCACTCTTCTGGGAAGGCTTTCCACTAGATGTTGGAACATTGCTGCTATAACAGCCTCCACTCTTCTGGGAAGGCTTTCCACTAGATGTTGGAACATTGCTGCTATAACAGTCTCCACTCTTCTGGGAAGGCTTTCCACTAGATGTTGGAACATTGCTGCTATAACAGCCTCCACTCTTCTGGGAAGGCTTTCCACTAGATGTTGGAACATTGCTGTGGGGACTTGCTTCCATTCAGCCACAAGAGCATTAGTGAGGTCAGGCACAGATTTTGGCTGATTAGGCCTGGATCGCAGTCGGTGTTCCAATTCATCCCAAAGGGGTTCGATAGGGTTGAGGCCAGGGCTCTGTGCAGGCCAGTTAAGTTCTTCCACAGCAATCTTGACAAACCATTTCTGTATGACCTCGCTTTGTGCACAGGGGCATTGTCATACTGAAACAGAAAAGGGTCTTTATCAAACTGTTACCACAAAGTTGGAAGCACAGAATCATCTAGAAAGTCATTGAATGCTATAGCGTTAAGATTCCCCTTCACTGGAACTAAGGGGCCTGAACCATGAAAAACAGCCCCAGAACATTATTCCTCCTCCACCAAACTTTACAGTTGGCACAATGCATCAGAGCAGGTAGTGTTCTCCTGGCATCCGCCAAACCCAGATTTGTCTGTTGGACTGCCAGATGGTGAAGCGTGATTAGTCACTCCAGAGAACACGTTTCTGCTGCTCCAGAGTCCAATGGCGGTGGGCTTTACACCACCCCAGCCGGCGCTTGGCATTGCGCATGGTGATCTTAGGCTTGTGTGCAGCTGCTCGGCCATGGAAACCCATTTCATGAAGCACTCGAGGAACAGTTATTGTGCTGACGTTGATTCCAGAGGCCGTTTGGAACTCAGTAGTGAGTGTTGCAACCGAGGACAGATTATTTTTACGAGCTTCAGCACTCGGCGGTCCCGTTCTGTGAGTTTGTGTGGCCTACCACCCATGAGCTGTTGCTCCAAGAGGTTTCCACTTCACAATAACAGCACTTACAGTTGACCGGGGCAGCTCTAGCAGTGCAGAAATTTGACGAACTGACTTGTTGGAAAGGTGGCATCCTATAACAGTACCACGTTGAAAGTCACTGAGCTCTTTAGTACGGGCCATTCTACTGCTAATGTTTGTCTATGGAGATTGCATGGTGTTGTGCCCGATTGTATTCACCTGTTAACAATGGGTTTGTCTGAAACAGCCGGATCCACTAATTTCGAGGGGTATCCACACACAGTACATTTTTATATATAGTGTAAATGCCATTTGGGCTCTGGTTAATAGTAGTGCACTATAAAGGGTGCCATTTGGGCTCTGGTTAATAGTAGTGCACTATAAAGGGTGCCATTTGGGCTCTGGTTAATAGTAGTGCACTATAAAGGGTGCCATTTGGGCTCTGGTTAATAGTAGTGTACTATAAAGGGTGCCATTTGGGCTCTGGTTAATAGTAGTGCACTATAAAGGGTGCCATTTGGGCTCTGGTTAATAGTAGTGCACTATAAAGGGTGCCATTTGGGACATGGACTATAGATTCAGAAGGTCCAGAAAGGAACATCATTGTAGAACAGGATTTGAGGGTAATGGTTCAGTCCCCAATGGTACCCTATCCCCTATTGAGTGTATAGGAAATATATACAATATATATAGAATATGTCTCATTTTCCAGCAGTGTACTTGACGCACTTTGTGTAACATTGTGGTGAACGTGCAATAGGATTCGTCAGTAGGAGGAATAGGTTATAGAAGTTGTATGAAGTTAGTTTAATCTGTACTTGGTGAATGGTAGAATAACAGAAGCTAGTTTAATCTGTACTTGGTGAATGGTAGAATAACAGAAGCTAGTTTAATCTGTACGTGGTGAATGGTAGAATAACAGAAGCTAGTTTAATCTGTACGTGGTGAATGGTAGAATAACAGAAGCTAGTTTAATCTGTATGTGGTGAATGGTAGAATAACAGAAGCTAGTTTAATCTGTATGTGGTGAATGGTAGAATAACAGAAGCTAGTTTAATCTGTACGTGGTGAATGGTAGAATAACAGAAGTTAGTTTAATCTGTATGTGGTGAATGGTAGAATAACAGAAGTTAGTTTAATCTACGTGGTGAATGGTAGAATAACAGAAGCTAGTTTAATCTGTATGTGGTGAATGGTAGAATAACAGAAGCTAGTTTAATCTGTACGTGGTGAATGGTAGAATAACAGAAGCTAGTTTAATCTGTACGTGGTGAATGGTAGAATAACAGAAGTTAGTTTAATCTGTATGTGGTGAATGGTAGAATAACAGAAGCTAGTTTAATCTGTACGTGGTGAATGGTAGAATAACATAAATTAGTTTAATCTGTATGTGGTGAATGGTAGAATAACAGAAGTTAGTTTAATCTACGTGGTGAATGGTAGAATAACAGAAGCTAGTTTAATCTGTATGTGGTGAATGGTAGAATAACAGAAGTTAGTTTAATCTACGTGGTGAATGGTAGAATAACAGAAGCTAGTTTAATCTGTATGTGGTGAATGGTAGAATAACAGAAGCTAGTTTAATCTGTACATGGTGAATGGTAGAATAACAGAAGCTAGTTTAATCTGTATGTGGTGAATGGTAGAATAACAGAAGCTAGTTTAATCTGTACGTGGTGAATGGTAGAATAACAGAAGTTAGTTTAATCTGTATGTGGTGAATGGTAGAATAACAGAAGTTAGTTTAATCTACGTGGTGAATGGTAGAATAACAGAAGCTAGTTTAATCTGTATGTGGTGAATGGTAGAATAACATAAGCTAGTTTAATCTGTACGTGGTGAATGGTAGAATAACAGAAGCTAGTTTAATCTGTATGTGGTGAATGGTAGAATAACAGAAGATAGTTTAATCTGTATGTGGTGAATGGTAGAATAACAGAAGCTAGTTTAATCTGTACGTGGTGAATGGTAGAATAACAGAAGCTAGTTTAATCTGTACGTGGTGAATGGTAGAATAACAGAAGCTAGTTTAATCTGTACGTGGTGAATGGTAGAATAACAGAAGCTAGTTTAATCTGTACGTGGTGAATGGTAGAATAACAGAAGCTAGTTTAATCTGTATGTGGTGAATGGTAGAATAACAGAAGCTAGTTTAATCTGTACGTGGTGAATGGTAGAATAACAGAAGCTAGTTTAATCTGTACGTGGTGAATGGTAGAATAACAGAAGTTAGTTTAATCTGTATGTGGTGAATGGTAGAATAACAGAAGTTAGTTTAATCTGTATGTGGTGAATGGTAGAATAACAGAAGCTAGTTTAATCTGTATGTGGTGAATGGTAGAATAACAGAAGCTAGTTTAATCTGTACGTGGTGAATGGTAGAATAACAGAAATTAGTTTAATCTGTACGTGGTGAATGGTAGAATAACAGAAGCTAGTTTAATCTGTACGTGGTGAATGGTAGAATAACAGAAGCTAGTTTAATCTGTACGTGGTGAATGGTAGAAAAACAGAGGCATTGGTTGTGAAGTAAAATTTTCTCCCTGTGAAAGAAAACAATAACTGTGAGATAACGGCAGCTGGCGTTAGAGCAGTGTAGCACTGTGATCGTGTGATGCACAGCTGACACGTTGTGTCATGTGCCCGTTCTTGTGTGAGGCCGTTATTCTGTCTACCTTAGCAGAAACAGTACCATAGGTAAATGTTGCCTGGAACTGATAGACTTGTAGCCCAGTGTGTCTTTGTATTATTAGACCATAGAATCACTGTATTCTGAGTGTATCTCAGAGAGAGAACGCACCATCACATTGTTGTAGCCTATATATAGCCTGTTCCGTCCTCTGACAGTGTTGCCAACCGTTTTCAATGCATTGTAAATCCTCTCTTCTGTGCTTGTCTTAGCAGAAACATTAAGGATGATACACTATGGGTGGATGTGTTAAGGGAATTAAAAAGTATTGTAGCCCAGTGTGCCCCTGTCGTGTGCTAGCCAGTAGATATGAGATGTTTGTAGCCTAAAGCCTCTGTCTTCTGGTATTGTTGCCAAACATGTTCCATGCATGTGCGTATCTCATCTTTTCTGTCTGATATACCGCAGCTGAATGTTTCAGCGTTGTAGCACTCTGTGATCCCACAGCAGCGTTTCATCTAAATGTATGA
Organism: Salvelinus namaycush; assembly: GCF_016432855.1. Lineage (NCBI taxonomy): Eukaryota > Metazoa > Chordata > Actinopteri > Salmoniformes > Salmonidae > Salvelinus > Salvelinus namaycush. The sequence continues at coordinate 78,160 of NW_024061171.1, forward strand.
ATCCTCTAGTCTCTGTCTTCTTAGTAGAAAGGTTCACGGCTGACGTAGCATGCCATAGGTGAATGTTTTAGGGGTTAGGGGTTAGGGGGAATGTTTAGGGAGCTGTGTTTTCTCTTTCTCCTGCCTTCTCTCACCATCCCCTTTATCCCGTTAGTAGACTAGTCACTGAGCTTCCTTTTCTTTCTTTTTCCTCTCATGAAGATTCAGGGTGTTTGCTATTGAAGCTAATTGTAATGTAGCTCTGCAGGTTTAGACAAGCAGTACCCCTGAGCTCCGGATTTGATCACTGTCAGATAATCATCACTCTGCCTCTGTGAGAAGTCTGCCTCTGTGAGAAGTCTGCCTCTGTGAGAAGTCTGCCTCTGTGAGAAGTCTGCCTCTGTGAGAAGTCTGCCTCTGCCTCGGAGAGAGAGCCTTGAAGAGCAGCGTGGTTTATTCAACCTATATCTATTTGTGACTTGTTTCAGGAAACGAGGCGTATGTCGCTCGTCACTACTTCACAGGAGAAGCATTTGAACGCAAAACATTATTTTTTTTTATCAAAATCAAAATTTTTTGGGGCAGGAATGTCGTCTGGAACATGTGAACTTTCATGTGCCTTAATAACTAACGAGTACGCCATCTGTAAATACGAATACAATTGTTAAATTACGAGCCTAGTTGGTTAAACCACAGAAAAAAACAGGAACCTTCCCACTAGCCATGATTGGCTGAGATCATGGATTGGCTGGACATGCTGAGAGATGAGTTCGGATTGGTCTGCCATGTAGCTTCTGTCTACAACAAAGGGCTGTCCAGTATGTGTAGGTAATCATTTCTAAATCAGCTGTTTGTTTTTGTTGATATCACGAATAACTGCAAAGGTGTTGCTCTTTACATTCTGGAGGACCGAGTTTTGAAATCAGTGGACTGCCTGGTGGAAGCAGAGTATGATAGCTAAGGAGATGGAGAGAATTCTGGCGTTTTATTGCAAATATACGGAGGGAGTCGAATAGAGAACACAGAAGTTTACCAAGCATTGAAATCAGTGGAATGCCCAGTGGAAGCAGAGAGATGATTACCAAATGCAGAGAGAGTCGACAAGAGAACACAGTAGGCTGTTATAGAAAACACCTGTCTCCGGATTACATCTTCAAACTAATGGTAACCGTGGCATCCATGACAGAGAGGGAGAAGCGTCCATTTAGCTTAATTTTCAGATATTATACATGTCTAATTGTGTCAGAACGTCATTTTCATTGGAAGTTAAAGCTTACTGTTAGCTAGCTAGCTAACGTTAGCTGGCTGGCTCGCTAGCTAACATTATATGATCTGTGTAGTAATATTATTTGTATCTCAGAGCAATTTGCATTGATAGTCATAGCCTGATGTTAGCTAGATAGCTAACATTGAATCTAGCTGGTTAGCCACCTGAAGATTCATGCAGGGTCGTAATGTTATGATTTAGGATTATGATTCATTGTTTAGTTAACTGCACAAAAAGTCAAATTAGGAGATAACGTTAGGCCAGCAAGACAGTGTCCAAGTTCTAAAATACTCCAGTAGAATGCCCTGCTTTTATTTCATCACACTCACAACCCTAAGCTATTTTCTGTAATTAGCTTTTCCCTAACTTATAAGTAATGATCTTGTTGTGAGTTTATTTTTCCTGTAATAATGAATACAAATTACCTAAAGTTAACACGTTGTCAGCTATATGCTGATGTCATGCATGTGAATCCTTAAAGTGATGGGTGGGGCTAAGGATGAAGAGGGTGGTAACGATGCTGAATGGGTGTAGACAAAGAAGAGTTCTTGTTCCTGTTAGACAAGGCCCTCCTGTTCATGTTAGACAAGGCCCTCCTGTTCCTGTTAGACAAGGTCCTCCTGTTCCTGTTAGACAAGGCCCTCCTGTTCATGTTAGACAAGACCATCCTGTTCCTGTTAGACAAGGCCCTCCTGTTCCTGTTAGACAAGACCCTCCTGTTCCTGTTAGACAAGACCCTCCTGTTCCTGTTAGACAAGGCCCTCCTATTCCTGTTAGACAAGACCCTTCTGTTCCTGTTAGACAAGACCATCCTGTTCCTGTTAGACAAGGCCCTCCTGTTCCTGTTAGACAAGGCCCTCCTATTCCTGTTAGACAAGACCCTTCTGTTCCTGTTAGACAAGACCCTTCTGTTCCTGTTAGACAAGACCCTCCTGTTCCTGTTAGACAAGACCATCCTGTTCCTGTTAGACAAGGCCCTCCTGTTCATGTTAGACAAGGCCCTCTTGTTCCTGTTAGACAAGACCCTCCTGTTCCTGTTAGACAAGGTCCTCCTGTTCCTGTTAGACAAGACCATCCTGTTCCTGTTAGACAAGACCCTCCTGTTCCTGTTAGACAAGGCCCTCCTGTTCCTGTTAGACAAGGCCATCCTGTTCCTGTTAGACAAGACCATCCTGTTCCTGTTAGACAAGACCCTCCTGTTCCTGTTAGACAAGGCCCTCCTGTTCCTGTTAGACAAGGCCATCCTGTTCCTGTTAGACAAGGCCCTCCTGTTCCTGTTAGACAAGGTCCTCCTGTTCCTGTTAGACAAGACCATCCTGTTCCTGTTAGACAAGGCCCTCCTGTTCCTGTTAGACAAGACCATCCTGTTCCTGTTAGACAAGGCCATCGGATTCCTGTTAGACAAGACCCTCCTGTTCCTGTTAGACAAGACCATCCTGTTCCTGTTAGACAAGACCATCCTGTTCCTGTTAGACAAGACCATCCTGTTCCTGTTAGACAAGACCATCCTGTTCCTGTTAGACAAGACCATCGGATTCCTGTTAGACAAGGCCCTCCTGTTCCTGTTAGACAAGACCCTCCTGTTCCTGTTAGACAAGACCATCCTGTTCCTGTTAGACAAGACCATCCTGTTCCTGTTAGACAAGACCATCGGATTCCTGTTAGACAAGGCCCTCCTGTTCCTGTTAGACAAGACCCTCCTGTTCCTGTTAGACAAGACCCTCCTGTTCCTGTTAGACAAGACCCTCCTGTTCCTGTTAGACAAGGCCATCCTGTTCCTGTTAGACAAGACCCTCCTGTTCCTGTTAGACAAGACCCTTCTGTTCCTGTTAGACAAGGCCATCCTGTTCCTGTTAGACAAGACCCTCCTGTTCCTGTTAGACAAGACCATCCTGTTCCTGTTAGACAAGGCCCTCCTGTTCCTGTTAGACAAGGCCCTCCTGTTCCTGTTAGACAAGGCCATCCTGTTCCTGTTAGACAAGGCCATCCTGTTCCTGTTAGACAAGACCATCGGATTCCTGTTAGACAAGACCCTCCTGTTCCTGTTAGACAAGGCCCTCCTGTTCCTGTTAGACAAGGCCATCCTGTTCCTGTTAGACAAGGCCATCCTGTTCCTGTTAGACAAGACCATCCTGTTCCTGTTAGACAAGACCATCGGATTCCTGTTAGACAAGACCCTCCTGTTCCTGTTAGACAAGGCCATCCTGTTCCTGTTAGACAAGACCATCGGATTCCTGTTAGACAAGGCCCTCCTGTTCCTGTTAGACAAGACCATCCTGTTCCTGTTAGACAAGACCATCGGATTCCTGTTAGACAAGACCCTCCTGTTCCTGTTAGACAAGACCATCGGATTCCTGTTAGACAAGGCCCTCCTGTTCCTGTTAGACAAGACCATCCTGTTCCTGTTAGACAAGACCCTCCTGTTCCTGTTAGACAAGACCCTCCTGTTCCTGTTAGACAAGGCCATCCTGTTCCTGTTAGACAAGGCCATCCTGTTCCTGTTAGACAAGACCCTCCTGTTCCTGTTAGACAAGACCCTTCTGTTCCTGTTAGACAAGGCCATCCTGTTCCTGTTAGACAAGACCCTCCTGTTCCTGTTAGACAAGGCCCTCCTGTTCATGTTAGACAAGGCCCTCCTGTTCCTGTTAGACAAGACCATCCTGTTCCTGTTAGACAAGGCCATCCTGTTCCTGTTAGACAAGGCCCTCCTGTTCCTGTTAGACAAGGCCCTCCTGTTCCTGTTAGACAAGGCCCTCCTGTTCCTGTTAGACAAGGCCATCCTGTTCCTGTTAGACAAGGCCATCCTGTTCCTGTTAGACAAGACCCTCCTGTTCCTGTTAGACAAGGCCCTCCTGTTCATGTTAGACAAGGCCCTCCTGTTCCTGTTAGACAAGACCATCCTGTTCATGTTAGACAAGGCCCTCCTGTTCCTGTTAGACAAGGCCATCCTGTTCCTGTTAGACAAGGCCATCCTGTTCCTGTTAGACAAGACCCTCCTGTTCCTGTTAGACAAGACCCTTCTGTTCCTGTTAGACAAGGCCATCCTGTTCCTGTTAGACAAGGTCCTCCTGTTCCTGTTAGACAAGACCATCCTGTTCCTGTTAGACAAGACCCTCCTGTTCCTGTTAGACAAGACCCTCCTGTTCCTGTTAGACAAGGTCCTCCTGTTCCTGTTAGACAAGACCCTCCTGTTCCTGTTAGACAAGGGGTTTGTCTAGACACCAATAATGTGGTCCCAAATGGCACCGTATTCTCTATATAGTGCACTTATGTTGCCCTGGTCAAAAGTAGTGCACTGTGTAAGGAAATGGGTACATTTTTGGGAATCATCCTCAACCTTTTGTCTGTATTGTCTTGTTTATTAGACTGGCAGTTTGTGATGTGTTAAAGACTGGCAGTGTATGGTGTGTTAAAGACTGGCAGTGTGTGATGTGTTACAGACTGGCAGTGTGTGATGTGTTACAGACTGGCAGTGTGTGGTGTGTTAAAGACTGGCAGTGTATGGTGTGTTAAAGACTGGCAGTGTGTGATGTGTTAAAGACTGGCAGTGTGTGATGTGTTACAGACTGGCAGTGTGTGATGTGTTACAGACTGGCAGTGTGTGGTGTGTTAAAGACTGGCAGTGTATGGTGTGTTAAAGACTGGCAGTGTGTGGTGTGTTAAAGACTGGCAGTTTGTGATGTGTTAAAGACTGGCAGTGTGTGATGTGTTACAGACTGGCAGTTTGTGATGTGTTAAAGACTGGCAGTTTGTGATGTGTTAAAGACTGGCAGTGTGTGATGTGGTACAGACTGGCAGTGTGTGATGTGTTAAAGACTGGCAGTGTGTGATGTGTTAAAGACTGGCAGTGTGTGATGTGTTAAAGACTGGCAGTGTGTGATGTGTTAAAGACTGGCAGTGTGTGATGTGTTAAAGACTGGCAGTGTGTGATGTGTGAGACTGGCAGTTTGTGATGTGTTAAAGACTGGCAGTGTGTGATGTGTTACAGACTGGCAGTGTGTGATGTGTTACAGACTGGCAGTGTGTGATGTGTTACAGACTGGCAGTGTGTGATGTGTTACAGACTGGCAGTGTGTGATGTGTTAAAGACTGGCAGTGTGTGAAGTGTGAGACTGGCAGTGTGTGAAGTGTGAGACTGGCAGTGTGTGATGTGTGAGACTGGCAGTGTGTGATGTGTGAGACTGGTAGTGTGTGATGTGTTACAAACTGGCGGTGTGTGATGTGTGAGACTGGCAGTGTGTGATGTGTGAGACTGGCAGTGTGTGATGTGTGAGACTGGCAGTGTGTGATGTGTGAGACTGGCAGTGTGTGATGTGCGAGACTGGCAGTGTGTGATGTATGAGACTGGCAGTGTGTGATGTGTTAAAGACTGGCAGTGTGTGATGTGTTACAGACTGGCAGTGTGTGATGTGTGAGACTGGCAGTGTGTGATGTGTGAGACTGGCAGTGTGTGATGTGTGAGACTGGCAGTGTGTGTGTTTCTGTCTTTCTCTTTTGAGAGTCACATGTGGCTGGCGATGACTAAAGCTTGCTTTGCAGTGGGTGGGGGGGTCCGTCGTTGGTGCGCTTCCGGGGGCGTGGGGTGCGGGGTCCTTCCCTGTCTCCCTTTGCTTATCCTTCCCTGTCTCCCTTCCTTCCTTCCCAAAACAGAGCACCTGCACACTGAGCACACTCCCTCCTCCTCTTCCCACCTGAGCACTGACACACCCCTTCCATCTGTCTTTTCCTACCCAGAATTCCCTAACAACCCGCCACCTGGGGGCCGTGAGATCCCGCAGGAGCAGCACAATACGGGTGCCGTCATCGGGGGCATCGTAGGCGGGGTCGTCCTGTTAGCGGCGGCCGCCACCCTGCTCTTTGTGTTCCTGCGCCGCCGCCAACGCACCTTCAAGGGCGACTACAGCACCAAGAAGCAGGTGTTTGGGAACGGCTACAGCAAGGCCGGGGGCCTGCCAGCCCACCCTCCCATCCCCAACAACCTGCAGTACCCAGACGACTCAGATGACGAGAAGAAGCCTGCCCAGATCGCTGTGACCGGAGGGTTCGAGGCAAGCGAGCGTGATTTTGACGGAGACGCGGAGGACTTGAAGAGGCCCTATTTCACGGTGGACGAAGGAGAGAGTCAAGATTACGATGAACGGACTCTCGCTTTCCAGTACAACCCCGGGACGGAGATAGCCGATGATATGGTGTCCCAAACCGATGGCTCTGTTATTTCAAAGAAAGAGTGGTATGTGTAGGGGCATGCAACAAACAACCAAACCAAACCAAGCTCCCATCCCACCCCCCTACCATCGCACTACCATCGCACTACCATCGCACTACCACCACTACTACCACTACTACCACCACCCCTACTACTACTACCACCACCATTACCACCACACCACCACCACCACCCCTACTACTACTACCACCACCATTACCACCACCTCTACTACCACCACCCCTACTACTACCACCACCCCTACTACTACCACCACCCCTACTACTACCACCACCCCTACTACTACCACCACCCCTACTACTACCACCACCCCTACTACTACCACCACCCCTACTACTACCACCACCACCATTACCACCACCCCTACCACCACCTCTACTACTACCACCACCCCTACCACCACCCCCACCACCACCCCTACTACCACCACCCCTACCACCACCCCCACCACCACCCCTACTACCACCACCCCTACTACCACCACCCCTACTACCACTACCCCTACTACTACCACCACCCCTACCACCACCCCTACTACCACCACCCCTACCACCACCCCTACCACCACCCCTACTACCACCACCCCTACTACCACCACCCCTACTACTACTACCACCACCATTACCACCACACCACCACCCCTACTACTACTACCACCACCATTACCACCACCTCTACTACCACCACCCCTACTACTACCACCACCCCTACCACCACCCCTACTACTACCACCACCACCATTACCACCACCCCTACCACCACCTCTACTACTACCACCACCCCTACCACCACCCCTACCACCACCCCTACTACCACCACCCCTACCACCACCCCTACTACCACCACCCCCACTACTACCATCACCATTACCACCACCCCTACCACCACCCCTACTACTACCACCACCATTACCACCACCCCTACTACTACCACCACCACCATCCCTACCACCACCCCTACTACTACCACCACTACTACCACCACCACTATTATCACCACCACCACCACTATTATCACCACCACCACCCCTACTACCACCACCACTATTATCACCACCACCACCCCTACTACCACCAGTACTACCACCACCACTATTATCACCACCACCACCCCTACTACCACCACCACCACCACTATTATCACCACCACCACTACTACTACCACTACCACCACCACTATTATCACCACCACCACCCCTACTACCACCACTACTACCACCACCACTACCACCACCACTACTACCATCCCCACACCACTACTACTACCATTACCACTACTACCATCCCCACACCACTACTACCACTACCACCACCACCACTACCACCACTACCACACCACACCACCTCACCCCATCCCTCCCTCCACCCCAACCCCTCACCCCATCCCTCCCTCCACCCCAACCCCTCACCCCATCCCCCCCTCCACCCCAACCCCTCACCCCATCCCCCCCTCCACCCCAACCCCTCACCCCACCCCACCCCCCCCTCCACCCCACCCCCCCCTCCACCCCATCCCCCCCTCCACCCCAACCCCTCACCCCATCCCCCCCTCCACCCCAACCCCTCACCCCATCCCCCCCTCCACCCCACCCCCCCCCTCCACCCCATCCCCCCCTCCACCCCAACCCCTCACCCCAACCCCTCACCCCATCCCCCCCTCCACCCCAACCCCTCACCCCATCCCCCCCTCCACCCCAACCCCTCACCCCATCCCCCCCTCCACCCCAACCCCTCACCCCACCCCCCCTCCACCCCAACCCCTCACCCCATCCCCCCCTCCACCCCAACCCCTCACCCCACCCCACCCCCCCTCCACCCCAACCCCTCACCCCATCCCCCCCTCCACCCCAACCCCTCACCCCACCCCACCCCCCCCTCCACCCCAACCCCTCACCCCATCCCCCCCTCCACCCCAACCCCTCACCCCATCCCCCCCTCCACCCCAACCCCTCACCCCATCCCCCCCTCCACCCCAACCCCTCACCCCATCCCCCCCTCCACCCCAACCCCTCACCCCATCCCCCCCTCCACCCCAACCCCTCACCCCATCCCTCCCTCCACCCCAACCCCTCAGCCTATCAGCACCCAGTGAGCTAAACCCACTTTAGAAACTGCAGCATCAAGTCCTAAAGAGCAACATCACGTCAACGACGACGTTACATTGAAATTCCATGAGATGAACCTGCAGATAATACAAACACGCTTTGCCATTGGACTGATGTCCAACCTCCATTGACTTCCATTGGACTCATGTCCAACCTCCATTGACTTCCATTGGACTCATGCCCAACCTCCATTGACTTCCATTGGACTGATGCCCAACCTCCATTGACTTCCATTGGACTGATGCCCAACCTCCATTGACTTCCATTGGACTGATGCCCAACCTCCATTGACTTCCATTGGACTGATGCCCAACCTCCATTGACTTCCATTGGACTCATTCCCAACCTCCATTGACTTCCATTGGACTCATGTCCAACCTCCATTGACTTCCATTGGACTCATTCCCAACCTCCATTGACTTCCATTGGACTCATGTCCAACCTCCATTGACTTCCATTGGACTGATGCCCAACCTCCATTGACTTCCATTGGACTCATTCCCAACCTCCATTGACTTCCATTGGACTGATGCCCAACCTCCATTGACTTTCGAAGGCCAGACAGAAAGAGTGATCTGGTCACTTGGGAAAATACAGGTGGATTATTGTTGTGTGTTTTTCCATGATATTCTAAATGTATTCCATGTAAAGAGACTTGGGAGAGATGAGGTATTTGCTGAGCACATTGTGAAAGTCCAACACTGGATGTATGATACATTGTTTTTTATTATTATTCTCATCACCATTGCCTTTTCTGCTATTTTCTTTTTTTATATAACTTGTTTTTGAATGTTATGGGGTCAACTAGGGGTCAAAGGTTGTCTTGGGTGTAAAATGTAAATCAAAACTATAGATGGGTTTGTACAGATGGTCTCTTATTCAGTATGACCAGCAACACTAGTAAAGACTGCTTCCGCCCATGTATTACAGCAGAGCACATCATACTACAGACTATAGTAGTAGGGGAGACTGGGGTAAGTTGAGACATTTTTGGGGGCATTCAGCATCATTCCATCAAGGGAAATATATTGTTATTTCTGACAAAGATATCTACATATATTTCAGGATGTTTTGTATCCCTGGAAATAAGTGGTTTATTGGCACAACTTACTCCAGGTATGAGGTAAGGTGAGCTGCGGGGACAGGGTAAGGTGAGCCGCCTACAAATGTCTGTACTGAAAACCAATACCTTTTCTACCATGTCTATCTTTATTTCCCAAACACAATTAAGCAAGATCACAATCACTTTTTGGTATTTGAATAATTTGAAGCCTCTTTTAACATAGGCCAGGCCCTGTTGTTACCTCATATGCTTTGCATTACGCCTGGGAAGACAACTATTCAATTAGCTCTACTTAACAGTGGCTCAACGTACCCCAAGGAAAACACGTTGACTTTATTAGCCCACACAGCTACAAGGATGTACCTCCATGCCAGGTTTAAGACCTCATATTGAAGCTTATAGAGACCAGAACTGATGTATAGAACCATCTTGAAATGATCTACTTTAATTTACATACAAGTATCATGAAACCTCGAACACAATACATTCATTTGACTTGGTGAAATCCCGTTTTTTTGGGGGGACATAACTTGCTAACCACTGTTTCCATGTGGTTTCTTTCTTCACGGTCTCCATGAAATGATGACCTTTTCCTAAATATTTGGTCAAATTATTAATTCTGTGTATTGTTTCTTAGAAACAAGGGGGCGGCTCAACGAACCCTTTGGCTCAGGTTACCCCACTCTCCCTTACTGTGTGTTAGAGTATATTATGTGTTTCGGCCTCCTCCCAGACCTAACTAAAAAGACATGCATGTTTGAGCTCCTCTCCAAAGACATGCCTGGTGTTTACGGAAGAACTATGTACTCTTCAGGGTATCATGAGGCCTGTGCACATGTCAACACAACAAGCCATATGGACATGGCAGTAATACATACAGGCCTAGAGGAGATGCCAGTAGATATAGAAGGAGAATGTGTCGCTATGTGCCCTACATTCAGATGCCGAGTTGTTTTAGTGGCCATTTTAGTTTGGCGGCCATTTTAGCTCCACTGAGAAAGCAGGAGAGAGAGAAGGCAGAAAGGCTGCTGTCCTGAACCGTTATACACTTCAATTGGTCCCACATTGACTTCCTGTGACATCTTCACTTGTTAAGGGGTGTCCAGTATTTTCATCATACAAGACAAAAAAATACTTAAATGATGCTCTGAAAAATGTCATTGAATAATCTGGATCTTGGAAGGGTCTACCTGTGTACCTGAACTCTTTATGTAATTAAATGTCTGGGTTGTTGAGTGATCGTAATCATGTCTTATTATCGCTCTAGCCACGTTGGATTAGAGAGCTGTGGATATCAATAGAAGGCTGGTTCCAGAGTGATGTTGGGTCTGTATGACTGTATGAATTGTCCCTAAGGTACTAGCTACAGTACTTCCCACTCACGCCACCTTTAGCAGGAGCCTCCTGGGACAATGAGGACATGAGGACAATGAGGACATGAGGACAATGAGGACATGAGGACAATACTAAACGTGGGTGTGCTTCTCTGCCTTCAGAGGGAACATTTTTAAAAGCAAAGGGAATAGAAAAATATTGTGATAAATACTGTCACACCCGAATTTGTCAAGCTCTGTTTTTTCTTTCTGTATTTTTTTGTTGTTTGTTTTCATTGGGTGATGGTTTTTTGTTTCAGAGATTAAATTGCAACAGCTCTGTATCGATTCATACTGGGGGAAAAAAGATGGTTCGCCTGCCGAGTTGGCAGCTGAAGCTGTAGATGGGCATACAACCGTCCTTTAGAGAGGCATTGTATTGGTTGGCTTTTTAAACCCACTATCTTGCTTGCCAGTAGCTGAGGTCGACAGCAGAAACAGTCTTTGTCCTCACAGCTTTGAGGTCCGTCACACACACACACACACGCTACAGTACAATATTATGATTGGGAAAAACAAAGTACGAGTGGGGAATTCTGTCAAAAAGAGACAGAAGTCAAAGCACAGAGAAGACTTACCTGGCTGATTTTAAACTGGGAGAAAATATGAAGTGTTGTTTTTATATGATTTATGTGAGGGGTTGGATGTATGGGTGTTGTTTTCAGGGGAGGCTGGTGGGAGGAGGTATAGGAGGACAGGCTTTGTGTTCACAGATCAGAGGAGAGGACGGCTCCTTGCCAGTGTTTGTAGAGAGGTGGGATATGATGTGCTGGCCAGAGGCTGACAGGATTTCATCATTCTGTAGAGACCAATGTTTCATCTCAAAAGCACCCTATCCCATACAATCCCAGCAATATGATTCTGATTCTGATTCACCACTATAATGTGATTCTGATTCTGAATCACCACTATAATGTGATTCTGATTCTGAATCACCACTATAATGTGATTCTGATTCTGATTCACCACTATAATGTGATTCTGAAGCACCACTATAATGTGATTCTGATTCACCACTATAATGTGATTCTGATTCTGAATCACCACTATAATGTGATTCTGAACCACCACTATAATGTGATTCTGATTCTGAATCACCACTATAATGTGATTCTGATTCTGATTCACCACTATAATGTGATTCTGATTCACCACTATAATGTGATTCTGATTCTGAATCACCACTATAATGTGATTCTGATTCACCACTATAATGTGATTCTGATTCTGAATCACCACTATAATGTGATTCTGATTCTGAATCACCACTATAATGTGATTCTGATTCTGATTCACCACTATAATGTGTTGATTCTGATTCTGATTCACCACTATAATGTGTTGATTCTGATTCTGATTCACCACTATAATGTGTTGATTCTGATTCTGATTCACCACTATAATGTGTTACACTTCAAAGATGTAAACACAACTATAACGACGTAAAAAAGAAAGGTGTCCTGTCATCAACAACCATTTTTATTTTCGACCTTGTCGACCTTGCTGCAATGATTTTGAATGATAACCACATACAAAACGCTTTATGAAAGAGACCATACGTGATTCTTTATTTTCTTATTCCTGCGGTATGTTAGCTAAGTGTTCAGTGGCTATGCCTTTTGTGAGAAGTGAGGTTTTCTTAAAATATATTGCATATAAAGAACGATTTAACATTGATGAAGAAGAGAAGTTCTCTTTGATGTTGAAGTTGAGGAGGAATGATCCAAATAGCTTGTATCTCTGTGATGTCAGAAACAGCTTCGATAATGTCCTATCAAATGAAGTTGTTGCTTCCTCTTCACTTCAACCCTCCAGCACTTTGATTCCCCGTGAAAACACCTAAAATATCTGGAGAACGTTTGCAGAGTTGAAAACAGAATTAATTCCCACAGTAATTGAGAGATTTGGTATAATTCAAACACCCCGAGAACACAACTGTGTCCCAGTGCCCAAAGCATTTTCATAACTGAAGTCAATTATATTTCTATTCAAGCACAAATCAATGTTTTGTTCCTTTTAGGAACCACTGCCATACTTGACCTGAAAAGATTTTTAAAAAACGTGGGAGAATGACAGAATTAGGTATTGGTGTTGTCCTTAAAGTCCATAGATTATGCTTGTTGTAAAAAATATTCTCTATCTTCTTTTTCATTGTCATTCCCTCAATCTACTTTTGTATACAAAAGCATTAAGTCTAAAGGCTTCAACTCTTTTGTATACAATAGCATTAAGTCTATAAGCTTCAGCCCAACATTCCATTGTAAATAATGTATATAATATTGAAGGTGAGGTTATAGATGGGTTTTATTTAGGGGCCCTGCCTGTTCAATAAACAACAGACATATTGCCCCCGCAACAGACCTATCGTCCCCAAAACAACAGACCTATCGTCCCCAAAACAACAGACCTATCGTCCCCACAATAACAGACCTATCGTCCCCACAACAACAGATGTATTGCCCCCATAACAGACCTATCGTCCCATAACAGACCTATCTCCCCTACAACAACAGACCTATCTCCCCTACAACAATAGACCTATCTCCCCTACAACAATAGACCTATCGCCCCCACAACAATAGACCTATCTCCCCTACAACACTAGACCTATCGTCCCATAACAGACCTATCTCCCCTACAACAACAGACCTATCTCCCCCACAACAATAGACCTATCTCCCCTACAACAATAGACCTATCGCCCCACAACAATAGACCTATCTCCCCTACAACAATAGACCTATCTCCCCCACAACAATAGACCTATCTCCCCCACAACAATAGACCTATCTCCCCTACAACAATAGACCTATCTCCCCCACAACAACAGACCTATCGCCCTACAACAACAGACCTATCTCCCCTACAACAATAGACCTATCTCCCCTACAACAATAGACCTATCTCCCCTACAACAATAGACCTATCGTCCCACAACAATAGACCTATCTCCCCTACAACAATAGACCTATCTCCCCCACAACAATAGACCTATCTCCCCTACAACAATAGACCTATCTCCCCTACAACAATAGACCTATCTCCCCTACAACAATAGACCTATCTCCCCTACAACAATAGACCTATCTCCCCTACAACAATAGACCTATCTCCCCTACAACAATAGACCTATCTCCCCCACAACAACAGACCTATCGCCCCACAACAGACCTATCGTCCCATAACAGACCTATCGCCCCACAACAATAGACCTATCGCCCCACAACAATAGACCTATCTCCCCCACAACAATAGACCTATCGTCCCACAACAATAGACCTATCTCCCCTACAACAATAGACCTATCTCCCCTACAACAATAGACCTATCTCCCCCACAACAATAGACCTATCTCCCTACAACAATAGACCTATCTCCCCTACAACAATAGACCTATCTCCCCCACAACAATAGACCTATCAACCCCACAACAATAGACCTATCTCCCCCACAACAACAGACCTATCTCCCCCACAACAATAGACCTATCTCCCCTACAACAATAGACCTATCTCCCCTACAACAATAGACCTATCTCCCCTACAACAATAGACCTATCGCCCCACAACAATAGACCTATCTCCCCCACAACAACAGACCTATCTCCCCCACAACAATAGACCTATCTCCCCCACATCAATAGACCTATCTCCCCCACAACAATAGACCTATCTCCCCTACAACAATAGACCTATCTCCCCTACAACAATAGACCTATTTTGACATTCTGCAAACATATATACTACAGATCAACTATGATTAGGTTTGCAAAATTCTGGTAACTCCAGTCAGGACTTCTGGGAATTTGGCAGAAGTTACTGGAAATGTGCACCCCTACCTTTGATGGCTAGATTGAGTTGATATGTATAAATTAGTGTTACCACCATCATCCACCTGAATCTGACCACTCCAGCACAGTAGGTCACGTTCACATTCTGCTTGTTCCCTTCTGATTCCACAAATCTTCCAACTGGAACTTCTGGAAGACCAGGGAATCCTGGGAAAGTTACCGGAATTTTGCGACCCCAAACAGCAAGGTTTTGATATGCTGCCGATATCAGCTGTTATGGTCACAGGGCCGATGCATACCTTAGATGGACTGTAAATAATAAACTGCAACAAAATAAAAAGAGAGAGCGAGAAATTGTCTGTATGCAGCCATGTGAATGGAAAATATGTCTGAGGGTGTTATTACAAATATTGGTGGAAAAAAATACATTCTTGTTCACATGTGATGATCCAGTGAAGTGACTTGTATTTGTTTTAAAAAGCATTAAATGATTTCAATAGTCAATGCTGTTCTCCTGTCCCCACTCACTCACTGAAGGATGAATGCTGTTCTCCTGTCCCCACTCACTCACTGAAGGATGAATGCTGTTCTCCTGTCCCCACTCACTCACTGAAGGATGAATGCTGTTCTCCTGTCCCCACTCACTCACTGAAGGATGAATGCTGTTCTCCTGTCCCCACTCACTCACTGAAGGATGAATGCTGTTCTCCTGTCCCCACTCACTCACTGAAGGATGAATGCTGTTCTCCTGTCCCCACTCACTCACTGAAGGATGAATGCTGTTCTCCTGTCCCCACTCACTCACTGAAGGATGAATGCTGTTCTCCTGTCCCCACTCACTCACTGAAGGATGAATGCTGTTCTCCTGTCCCCACTCACTCACTGAAGGATGAATGCTGTTCTCCTGTCCCCACTCACTCACTGAAGGATGAATGCTGTTCTCCTGTCCCCACTCACTCACTGAAGGATGAATGCTGTTCTCCTGTCCCCACTCACTCACTGAAGGATGAATGTCTGACTGAACCTCATTAAATCAATCCACACATGCCTTGTTTGTCTCCCCCATGGAACCCTCTGGTCAACGGTAGTACACTACATAGGGAATAGGGTGCCATGTGGAACCCTCTCAACAACAGTAGTACACTACATAGGGAATAGGGTGCCATGTGGAACCCTCTGGTCAACGGTAGTACACTACATAGGGAATAGGGTGCCATGTGGAACCCTCTGGTCAACAGTAGTACACTACATAGGGAATAGGGTGCCATGTGGAACCCTCTGGTCAACAGTAGTACACTACATAGGGAATAGGGTGCCATGTGGAACCCTCTGGTCAACAGTAGTACACTACATAGGGAATAGGGTGCCATGTGGAACCCTCTGGTCAACAGTAGTACACTACATAGGGAATAGGGTGCCATGTGGAACCCTCTGGTCAACAGTAGTACACTACATAGGGAATAGGGTGTCATATGGGACGTGTGATTTTTAAGTGCATGTCTTTACCAAAGTAGGTTTTGGTGACGTCAGCTCCTCCTACGTACCAAGTCCCTCGGTAGTAGAACCCAACATACTGCCTTGTCTGTTTAACTAACATGATCATTCATGGAAATCAGACGATTCAGAAGATATTTATTACAAATGATGATGATGATGATGGTCTTGACTGTAGTAAAAAGGGGTTATATTTTGTATTGATCTCGTGTTTGATTGTACTTCGCCTTATTAAGCCTTATTGGTCGTCTCTTGTAAGAGCCTGAAGTTTTTCACATCTAATGAAGCTGGTTCCTTTACCTTTCATCCTCAGACGTCCGTGTAAATGGATTTCTAATTACATCTATGAGTACAACATTCCACTTTAAACAATTACAGATGCTTATCTCCCTCTCACACTTTAATAGGCTCAGTTGAACAGACCAAGGTGTAGCTAACACTCGGTTAACATTACAGGTTAACTAGGTTAACATTACAGAAACCCAGGGAGATATGAGGGGGTGAAGAAAACCCCATGCCGACCAAGACAGATTTTAACGTATGACATGATATCAATGAGACTGACATGACAGACATTACAGAGAACCAGAAGGTGGAGACTAACATTACGACAACACAGAGAACCAGAAGGTGGAGACTAACATTAAAGACATTACAGAGACCCAGAAGGTGGAGACTAACATTAAGGACATTACAGAGACCCGGAAGGTGGAGACTAACATTACAGAGACCCAGAAGGTGGAGACTAACATTACAGACATTACAGATAACCAGAAGGTGGAGACTAACATTACAGAGACCCAGAAGGTGGAGACTAACATTAAGGACATTACAGAGACCCAGAAGGTGGAGACTAACATTACAGACATTACAGAGACCCAGAAGGTGGAGACTAACTTTACAGACATTACAGAGACACAGAAGGTGGAGACTAACATTACAGACATTACAGAGAACCAGAAGGTGGAGACTAACATTACAGAGACCCAGAAGGTGGAGACTAACATTAAGGACATTACAGAGACCCAGAAGGTGGAGACTAACATTACAGAGACCCAGAAGGTGGAGACTAACATTAAGGACATTACAGTGACCCAGAAGGTGGAGACTAACATTAAGGACATTACAGTAACCCAGAAGGTGGAGACTAACATTAAGGACATTACAGTGACCCAGAAGGTGGAGACTAACATTACAGACATTACAGTGACCCAGAAGGTGGAGACTAACATTACAGAGACCCAGAAGGTGGAGACTAACATTACAGAGACCCAGAAGGTGGAGACTAACATTACAGAGACCCAGAAGGTGGAGACTAACATTACAGACATTGCAGAGACCCAGAAGGTGGAGACTAACATTACAGAGACCCAGAAGGTGGAGACTAACATTAAGGACATTACAGTGACCCAGAAGGTGGAGACTAACATTACAGAGACCCAGAAGGTGGAGACTAACATTACAGAGACCCAGAAGGTGGAGACTAACATTACAGAGACCCAGAAGGTGGAGACTAACATTACAGACATTGCAGAGACCCAGCAGGTGGAGACTAACATTACAGACATTGCAGAGACCCAGCAGGTGGAGAATGACATTACAGAGACCCAGAAGGTGGAGACTAACATTACAGAGACCCAGAAGGTGGAGACTAACATTACAGAGACCCAGAAGGTGGAGACTAACATTACAGACATTGCAGAGACCCAGCAGGTGGAGACTAACATTACAGAGACCCAGAAGGTGGAGACTAACATTACAGAGACCCAGCAGGTGGAGACTAACATTGCAGAGACCCAGAAGGTGGAGACTAACATTACAGACATTGCAGAGACCCAGCAGGTGGAGACTAACATTACAGAGACCCAGAAGGTGGAGACTAACATTACAGAGACCCAGCAGGTGGAGACTAACATTACAGACATTGCAGAGACCCAGCAGGTGGAGAATGACATTACAGAGACCCAGAAGGTGGAGACTAACATTACAGAGACCCAGAAGGTGGAGACTAACATTACAGAGACCCAGCAGGTGGAGACTAACATTACAGACATTGCAGAGACCCAGCAGGTGGAGACTAACATTACAGAGACCCAGAAGGTGGAGACTAACATTACAGAGACCCAGAAGGTGGAGACTAACATTACAGAGACCCAGCAGGTGGAGACTAACATTACAGACATTGCAGAGACCCAGCAGGTGGAGACTAACATTACAGAGACCCAGAAGGTGGAGACTAACATTACAGAGACCCAGCAGGTGGAGACTAACATTACAGACATTGCAGAGACCCAGCAGGAGGAGACTAACATTACAGAGACCCAGAAGGTGGAGACTAACATTACAGAGACCCAGAAGGTGGAGACTAACATTACAGAGACCCAGCAGGTGGAGACTAACATTACAGACATTGCAGAGACCCAGCAGGTGGAGACTAACATTACAGACATTGCAGAGACCCAGCAGGTGGAGACTAACATTACAGACATTGCAGAGACCCAGAAGGTGGAGACTAACATTACAGACATTGCAGAGACCCAGCAGGTGGAGACTAACATTACAGAGACCCAGAAGGTGGAGACTAACATTACAGAGACCCAGAAGGTGGAGACTAACATTACAGAGACCCAGAAGGTGGAGACTAACATTACAGAGACCCAGCAGGTGGAGACTAACATTACAGACATTGCAGAGACCCAGAAGGTGGAGACTAACATTACAGACATTGCAGAGACCCAGCAGGTGGAGACTAACATTACAGAGACCCAGAAGGTGGAGACTAACATTGCAGAGACCCAGAAGGTGGAGACTAACATTGCAGAGACCCAGAAGGTGGAGACTAACATTACAGACATTGCAGAGACCCAGCAGGTGGAGACTAACATTACAGACATTGCAGAGACCCAGCAGGTGGAGAATGACATTACAGAGACCCAGAAGGTGGAGACTAACATTACAGACATTGCAGAGACCCAGAAGGTGGAGACTAACATTACAGAGACCCAGAAGGTGGAGACTAACATTAAGGACATTACAGTGACCCAGAAGGTGGAGACTAACATTACAGAGACCCAGAAGGTGGAGACTAACATTACAGAGACCCAGAAGGTGGAGACTAACATTACAGAGACCCAGAAGGTGGAGACTAACATTACAGACATTGCAGAGACCCAGCAGGTGGAGACTAACATTACAGACATTGCAGAGACCCAGCAGGTGGAGAATGACATTACAGAGACCCAGAAGGTGGAGACTAACATTACAGAGACCCAGAAGGTGGAGACTAACATTACAGAGACCCAGAAGGTGGAGACTAACATTACAGACATTGCAGAGACCCAGCAGGTGGAGACTAACATTACAGAGACCCAGAAGGTGGAGACTAACATTACAGAGACCCAGCAGGTGGAGACTAACATTGCAGAGACCCAGAAGGTGGAGACTAACATTACAGACATTGCAGAGACCCAGCAGGTGGAGACTAACATTACAGAGACCCAGAAGGTGGAGACTAACATTACAGAGACCCAGCAGGTGGAGACTAACATTACAGACATTGCAGAGACCCAGCAGGTGGAGAATGACATTACAGAGACCCAGAAGGTGGAGACTAACATTACAGAGACCCAGAAGGTGGAGACTAACATTACAGAGACCCAGCAGGTGGAGACTAACATTACAGACATTGCAGAGACCCAGCAGGTGGAGACTAACATTACAGAGACCCAGAAGGTGGAGACTAACATTACAGAGACCCAGAAGGTGGAGACTAACATTACAGAGACCCAGCAGGTGGAGACTAACATTACAGACATTGCAGAGACCCAGCAGGTGGAGACTAACATTACAGAGACCCAGAAGGTGGAGACTAACATTACAGAGACCCAGCAGGTGGAGACTAACATTACAGACATTGCAGAGACCCAGCAGGTGGAGACTAACATTACAGAGACCCAGAAGGTGGAGACTAACATTACAGAGACCCAGAAGGTGGAGACTAACATTACAGAGACCCAGCAGGTGGAGACTAACATTACAGACATTGCAGAGACCCAGCAGGTGGAGACTAACATTACAGACATTGCAGAGACCCAGCAGGTGGAGACTAACATTACAGACATTGCAGAGACCCAGAAGGTGGAGACTAACATTACAGACATTGCAGAGACCCAGCAGGTGGAGACTAACATTACAGAGACCCAGAAGGTGGAGACTAACATTACAGAGACCCAGAAGGTGGAGACTAACATTACAGAGACCCAGAAGGTGGAGACTAACATTACAGAGACCCAGCAGGTGGAGACTAACATTACAGACATTGCAGAGACCCAGAAGGTGGAGACTAACATTACAGACATTGCAGAGACCCAGCAGGTGGAGACTAACATTACAGAGACCCAGAAGGTGGAGACTAACATTGCAGAGACCCAGAAGGTGGAGACTAACATTGCAGAGACCCAGAAGGTGGAGACTAACATTACAGACATTGCAGAGACCCAGCAGGTGGAGACTAACATTACAGACATTGCAGAGACCCAGCAGGTGGAGAATGACATTACAGAGACCCAGAAGGTGGAGACTAACATTACAGACATTGCAGAGACCCAGAAGGTGGAGACTAACATTACAGAGACCCAGAAGGTGGAGACTAACATTAAGGACATTACAGTGACCCAGAAGGTGGAGACTAACATTACAGAGACCCAGAAGGTGGAGACTAACATTACAGAGACCCAGAAGGTGGAGACTAACATTACAGAGACCCAGAAGGTGGAGACTAACATTACAGACATTGCAGAGACCCAGCAGGTGGAGACTAACATTACAGACATTGCAGAGACCCAGCAGGTGGAGAATGACATTACAGAGACCCAGAAGGTGGAGACTAACATTACAGAGACCCAGAAGGTGGAGACTAACATTACAGAGACCCAGAAGGTGGAGACTAACATTACAGACATTGCAGAGACCCAGCAGGTGGAGACTAACATTACAGAGACCCAGAAGGTGGAGACTAACATTACAGAGACCCAGCAGGTGGAGACTAACATTGCAGAGACCCAGAAGGTGGAGACTAACATTACAGACATTGCAGAGACCCAGCAGGTGGAGACTAACATTACAGAGACCCAGAAGGTGGAGACTAACATTACAGAGACCCAGCAGGTGGAGACTAACATTACAGACATTGCAGAGACCCAGCAGGTGGAGAATGACATTACAGAGACCCAGAAGGTGGAGACTAACATTACAGAGACCCAGAAGGTGGAGACTAACATTACAGAGACCCAGCAGGTGGAGACTAACATTACAGACATTGCAGAGACCCAGCAGGTGGAGACTAACATTACAGAGACCCAGAAGGTGGAGACTAACATTACAGAGACCCAGAAGGTGGAGACTAACATTACAGAGACCCAGCAGGTGGAGACTAACATTACAGACATTGCAGAGACCCAGCAGGTGGAGACTAACATTACAGAGACCCAGAAGGTGGAGACTAACATTACAGAGACCCAGCAGGTGGAGACTAACATTACAGACATTGCAGAGACCCAGCAGGTGGAGACTAACATTACAGAGACCCAGAAGGTGGAGACTAACATTACAGAGACCCAGAAGGTGGAGACTAACATTACAGAGACCCAGCAGGTGGAGACTAACATTACAGACATTGCAGAGACCCAGCAGGTGGAGACTAACATTACAGACATTGCAGAGACCCAGCAGGTGGAGACTAACATTACAGACATTGCAGAGACCCAGAAGGTGGAGACTAACATTACAGACATTGCAGAGACCCAGCAGGTGGAGACTAACATTACAGAGACCCAGAAGGTGGAGACTAACATTACAGAGACCCAGAAGGTGGAGACTAACATTACAGAGACCCAGAAGGTGGAGACTAACATTACAGAGACCCAGCAGGTGGAGACTAACATTACAGACATTGCAGAGACCCAGAAGGTGGAGACTAACATTACAGACATTGCAGAGACCCAGCAGGTGGAGACTAACATTACAGAGACCCAGAAGGTGGAGACTAACATTGCAGAGACCCAGAAGGTGGAGACTAACATTGCAGAGACCCAGAAGGTGGAGACTAACATTACAGACATTGCAGAGACCCAGCAGGTGGAGACTAACATTACAGACATTGCAGAGACCCAGCAGGTGGAGACTAACATTACAGACATTGCAGAGACCCAGAAGGTGGAGACTAACATTACAGACATTGCAGAGACCCAGAAGGTGGAGACTAACATTACAGACATTGCAGAGACCCAGAAGGTGGAGACTAACATTACAGAGACCCAGAAGGTGGAGACTAACATTGCAGAGACCCAGAAGGTGGAGACTAACATTGCAGAGACCCAGAAGGTGGAGACTAACATTACAGACATTGCAGAGACCCAGCAGGTGGAGACTAACATTACAGACATTGCAGAGACCCAGCAGGTGGAGACTAACATT
Source organism: Salvelinus namaycush (assembly GCF_016432855.1). Classification (NCBI taxonomy): domain Eukaryota; kingdom Metazoa; phylum Chordata; class Actinopteri; order Salmoniformes; family Salmonidae; genus Salvelinus; species Salvelinus namaycush. Next base: position 100,931 of record NW_024061171.1, read on the forward strand.
ACAGACATTGCAGAGACCCAGAAGGTGGAGACTAACATTACAGACATTGCAGAGACCCAGAAGGTGGAGACTAACATTACAGACATTGCAGAGACCCAGAAGGTGGAGACTAACATTACAGACATTACAGAGACCCAGCAGGTGGAGACTGACATTGCAGAGACCCAGAAGGTGGAGACTAACATTACAGAGACCCAGCAGGTGGAGACTGACATTACTTTGTCTACAATACGTTTTGATGATATTGTTGTAAAATAGGGCCTTTGTAGCAGTCATAAGGGCATGAAACCAGCAGAAGGCAAGGCAGGTTGACGTGCTCAGAGTGTACATTTATTTACAGGTCTTGGTGATCCAATGGTGAAAGCGCCATATCATACAAAATATACATGTAGATTTACCAATATACACTGGCAATAGCCCAAAATAAATAGCCTCTTTACCAAGCTTAACCTGTCCTATCTTAACGGACACAGGTAGAGGACAAGACTGCACAGCCTCCCCTTGAGAAACCAGATGAAATCTGTCTAACAGTTAGGCCTACATAGTATAAGCACTTGGCCCCCAGGACCATACAATTACCCAATTGGCAATTATAACCAATAAACTGGTCCTATAATGTAAACGGCAATTTCCACATCCAGTGTTCCGTTCGTGCATTCGTCTTAATCAGAGTTAATGATTATTAATGATATTTCAACACCATGCATACATGGAACAATCGTTTTATCTTATTCAACATTCTACACTCTAAAAAGAAAATGTTCCTGGAGTATCCTTTAGGGGTTCTTCAATTTGAAACTGTGGGGGAACCCCTACACGTTCTTCTAAGAACCCCTTTTAATGGATCCTCTAAGAACCCCTTTTAATGGATCCTCTAAGAACCCCTTTTAATGGATCCTCTAAGAACCCCTTTTAATGGATCCCCTAAGAACCCCTTTTAATTGATCCCCAAAGAACCCCTTTTAATGGATCCTCTAAGAACCCCTTTTAATGGATCCCCAAAAAAACCCTTTTAATGGATCTTCTAAGAACCCCTTTTAATGGATCTTCTAAGAACCCCTTTTAATGGATCCTCTAAGAACCCTGTTTAATGGATCCTCTAAGAACCCCTTTTAATGGATCTTCTAAGAACCCCTTTTAATGGATCCTCTAAGAACCCCTTTTAATGGATCCTCTAAGAACCTTTTGAAGAACCTTTTGGTTTTCCTTTTTGAACTACCCCCCCCCCCCTCCCCATATTATTTTATAATTATTAATAATACGCATAACAATAACACAATATTTTAGTTCTCCGTGTTTTATTATAATTTCAGTGGCAAAGCGGAATAAAACAAAAACAAATATGAGGTAAACTCCCAGCAGAGCCTCAAGTCCAATGGGTATATCCCCTGGCGTGTTGATGTTAATGTGTTGATGTTCTCCGTATCCGTAGCCAGAATGATTTAGCAGAGCATGGTGATCAAACAGGTTTCCTGTTATATTCATCAGAGGTGTAGGGAGGGTGACGTCTGTGAATCCCAAAAATAGTAATTATACAGATGATTAACGAAACATGCACACAACAGTATTCATACCTTGGTTTTTGTGGTAAATTTGAATGAAAAAAAACAGATTTGATAATGGTTTTTCATACATAATGTAGAGGCTTATGGGATATTCATTGAAGAGGTAAGGGAGGATGGTAAATGTGATCTGCATAACATACCAATACCAATTGACATACCTTCGTATGCCATCATAAAACAATATCAATTTAGATCGTACAAGGGACAAACCTTACCTTCAATTGAGGGGATCTTTATATTTTTCAGTTATTAAGTGCCTGCACCTGCTGTCCTTTCAAATCTAAATGCTTCAGTTGGGAAGTTAGGTTCCTGCAAGAACCCCCACCGACAAAGGAGGTTCCTGCAAGAACCCCCACCGACAAAGGAGGTTCCTGCAAGAACCCCCACCGACAAAGGAGGTTCCTCGATGAACCCCACCTCCTATGGGGTTCTTGGAAGAATCTTCTGGGGGACATTTTCAGTGCCAAGAACCATAAGGTTCTTCTAAGAACTTTGAGGATCTTAGAAGAACCCTTGGTGATCTCCAAATGTTTAGAGTGTGACTCCAAAGCTTGGAGGGCATACCACGTAGCCTATTTGTACAGGCATGGAGACACGTTTAGAGTGTGACTCCACAGCTTGGAGGGCATACCACGTAGCCTATTTGTACAGGCATGGAGACACGTTTAGAGTGTGACTCCACAGCTTGGAGGGCATACCACGTAGCCTATTTGTACAGGCATGGAGACACGTTTAGAGTGTGACTCCACAGCTTGGAGGGCATACCACGTAGCCTATTTGTACAGGCATGGAGACACGCTCTCCTGTTACACACAACCAGGATGGCAGAAACATAGGTGACAGACACGAGGAACTCAGACACGACTTGGGAAATATGAACCAGACATTGAATTAAATAAACAAAACTTTTACCTCATGAGTCTTGTGAACGTTCATCACAATAAATGTAACGCCAACTCAGAGGGTAAGAAACGGTTGGCTAAATGAAAATGTATCGTAGGCCTATCATGAAACAGAAATGTCTACGTGTTAAAATAAATGGTATGGGGATGGAATGATGAAACGCAAGTAATTATTGTAGTATTAAATGGAGTATAGATTTACCACATAGGGCCTATGCTTTCAAACAATTCAACAAGAGAGAAAACTCTCCACTGCTGAGAGTTTAGAGAACGAAGGCGAAGAGCCGCGCCTATGGTGGGTCTTCGCCACGGTAACAATTCATTTGAAACAAATTCCAAATGCAAGCTTCATCAGTAAATTATACATTTCAAGCCATTGTTAAACCAAAATACCAGTAGGACTATGTTAGTAAATACCAGTAGGCCTATTCTAGTAAATACCAGTAGGCCTGTGCTAGTTAATACCAGTAGACATATGTTAGTTAATACCAGTAGGCCTGTGCTAGTTAATACCAGTAGACATATGTTAGTTAATACCAGTAGGCCTGTGCTAGTTAATACCAGTAGACATATGCTAGTTAATACCAGTAGGCCTATGCTAGTTAATACCAGTAGGCCTATGCTGGTTAATACCAGTAGACCTATGCTAGTAAATACCAGTATGCCTATGATAGTTAATGCCAAGTAGACATATTCTAGTTAATACCAGTAGGCCTATGCTAGTTAATACCAGGAGGCCTATGCTAGTTAATACCAGTAGGTCTATGCTAGTTAATGTCACCCCATTGATGATGAGCTTTCAAAGTTAACAGTTTTTGATCACAATTTTTTGGGTGTTGCAGGAAGCAAATTTCTGCTTGAAAAAGCTAGCCTTGGCTTTTAGGTTTTCTAACTGCCTGTGTATATTGGTTTCTAACTTCCCTGAAAAGTTGCATATCACGGGGGCTGTTCGATGCTAATGCAGAACGCCATAGGATGTTTTTGTGTTGGTTAAGGGCAGTCAGGTCTGGAGAGAACCAAGGGCTATATCTGTTCCTGGTTCTAAATTTCTTGAATGGGGCATGCTTATTTAAGATGGTGAGGAAGGCATCTTTAAAAAATAACCAGGCATCCTCTACTGACGGGATGAGATCAATATCCTTCCAGGATACCTCGGCCAGGTCGATTAGAAAGGCCTGCTCGCTGAAGTATTTCAGGGAGCGTTTGACAGTGATGAGTGGAGGTCGTTTGACCGCTGACCCATTACGGATGCAGGCAATGAGGCAGTGATCGCTGAGATCCTGGTTGAAAACAGCAGAGGTATATTTAGAGGGCAAGTTGGTTAGGATGATATCTATGAGGGTGCCCGTGTTTACGGCTTTGGGGTGGTACCTGGTAGGTTCATTGATAATTTGTGTGAGATGAGGGCATCAAGCTTAGATTGTAGGATGGCTGGGGTGTTAAGCATGTCCCAGTTTAGGTCACCTAGCAACACGAGCTCTGAAGATAGATGGGGGGCAATCAGTTCACATATGGTGTCCAGAGCACAGCTGGGGGCAGAGGGTGGTCTATAGCAGGCGGCAACGGTGAGAGACTTGTTTTTAGAGAGGTGGATTTTTAAAAGTAGAAGTTCAAATAGTTTGGGTACAGACCTGGATATTAGGACAGAACTCTGCAGGCTATCTCTGCAGTCGATTGCAACACAGCCCCCTTTGGTCGTTCTATCTTGTCTGAAAATGGTGTAGTTAGGGATGGAGATTTCAGAGTTTTTGGTGGTCTTCCTAAGCCAGGATTCAGACACGGCTAAGACATCTGGGTTGGCAGAGTGTGCTAAAGCAGTGAATAAAACAAACTTAGGGAGGAAGCTTCTAATGTTAACATGCATGAAACCAAGGCTATTACGGTTACAGAAGTCATCAAAAGAGAGCGCCTGGGGAATAGGAGTGGAGCTAGGCACTGCAGGGCCTGGATTCACCTCTACATCACCAGAGGAACAGAGGAGGAGTAGGATAAGGGTATGGCTCAAAGCTATGAGAATTGGTCGTCTAGGACGTCTAGAACAGAGAGCAAAAGGAGCAGGTTTCTGGGGGCGATAAAATAGCTTCAAGGAATAATGTACAGACAAAGGTATGGTAGGATGTGAATACAGTGGAGGTAAACCTAGGCATTGAGTGATGATGAGAGAGATAGTATCTCTCATTGAAACCAGGTGATGTCATCACATGTGTGGGGGGTGGAACTGAAAGGTTGGATAAGGTATAATGAGCAGGGCTAGAGGCTCTACAGTGAAATAAGCCAATAAACACTAACCAGAACAGCAATGGACAAGGCATATTGACATTAAGGAGAGGCATGCTTAGCCGAGTGATCATAAGGGTCCAGTGAGTAGTGAGGTTGGTTGGGGTCACGGCGATTCAGACAGCTAGCCGGGCCATGGGTAGCAAGATAGCATAGGATGGAAGTCTATTTTTAGACACCTCGTGCGTTTCCGTCGGTAGATTAGTGGGGTTCCGTGTGGTAGAGGGGACCAATCCAATTGGCAAAATAGATATAGTTATAGTGACCCAAGAAATTTGTCCGATAGTCCTATTCAGATAGCAGCTGATAATGGAGCTAACGATTAGCGGGCCTCAGATGGGCGTTCAGGTTACGTCGCGACGGAGGTGCCAGTTGGATAATTCCCTCGTGCAGATAATGTCGGTAGTCCAGTCGTGAAGGCCCGGTGGGGCTCCGTATCGGCAGTAAAACGGGTCCGGATAGGTGATTGTAGCCAGGAGTGGCTGATGGAACTCTTCAGCTGGCTAGCTCCGGAATAATTGATGTTTGCTCCGGGACCGACGTAAGCCAATAGTCACTCGGATAGCAGCTAGCTAGCTGCGAGACCAAGGTGTAAATGTCCAGAGCTTGAGGTAGAAATATGGATATGGAGAGAAAAATAGGTCCGGTATGTTCTGGTCTGAGTCGCGTTGTACAAAACTGGCGATAGCTTTTTTGAGCTAAAGGATAGCTGATGACTGCCAACCGTGGTTAGCTGAATACTAATGTTAGCCAGTGAACTGGCTAGCTTCTGGCTAGCTTTTGGCTAGCTTCTGGCTAGCTTCTGTTGTGGATTTCAGATTTGATCTCTATCTCAGTGTCAGGGCTCTCTATCTCAGTGTCAGGGTTCTCTATCTCAGTGTCAGGGTTCTCTATCTCAGTGTCAGTGCTCTCTATCTCAGTGTCAGGGTTCTCTATCTCAGTGTTAGGGTTCTCTATCTCAGTGTCAGGGTTCTCTATCTCAGTGTCAGGGTTCTCTATCTCAGTGTTAGGGTTCTCTATCTCAGTGTCAGGGTTCTCTGCATCTGTAAAAGTTCTGAGTCAGTCAATGTTGTTCTCTGAAGCTGACCGGAACATATTCCAGTCCTCATGATCAAAACATTCTTCAAGCATGGCTTCCTATTGGTCAGACCAGCGTTGAATGGTTCTCGTCACTGGTACATCCTGTTTGAGTTTCTACCTATAAGATGGAACGAGCAAGATGTGGTCGTGGTCGTGTTTTCCGAAGGGAAATATGTTAAGATTTGTTAAAATCACCAGCTACAATAAATGCAGCTTCCGCGTATATAGTTTCCAGTTTACATAGAGTCCAGTGAAGTTCCTTGAGGGCCGTCTTGGTGTTCGCTTGAGGGGGAATGTACACAGCTGTGACTATAACTGACGAGAATTCTCTTGGTAGGTACAATGATTGTAAGGAATTCTAGGTTGGGTGATCAGAATGACTTGAGTTCCTGTATGTTGTTATGATTACACCATGAGTCGTTAATCATGAAGCATTCACCCCCACCCTTCCTCTTCCCAGAGAGGTGTTTATCCCTGTCGGCGCGATAACTGGAGAATCCCGGTGGCTGAAACAATTCCTATATCCCGAGAGAGCCATGTTTCCGTGTAAAAAGAGAATGTTACAATCTCTGATGTCTCTCTGGAAGGCAAACCTTGCTTGAATTTTGTCTACCTTGTTGTCAAGAGACTGGACATTGGTGAGTACTATACTCAGGTGCGGTGAGCGATGTGCACGTCTACAGAGCCTGACCAGAGGGTAGCTCCGTCTGCCCCTTCTGTGGCGCTGTTGTTTTGGGTTGGAAACTGGGATCAGATCCATTGTCCTGGGTGGTGGTCCGAACAGAGGATCCGCTTCGGGAAAGTCGTATTCCTGGTTGTAATGTTGGTAAGTTGACGTTGCTCTTATATCCAATAGTTCCTCCTGGCTGTATATAATAAGACTTGAGATTTTCCTGGGGTAACAATGTAAGAACTAATACATAAAAAAACTAAATACTGCATAGTTTCCTAAGAACGCGAAGCGAGGCGACCATCTCTGTCGGCACAATTTTACTCTCTGTTTATTATCTATTATTATCTATAGTCACTTTAATAACTCCACCTACATGTCTTATTATCTCAATTACCTCGACTAAACGGTGCACATTGACCCTGGACCGGTACCTCCTGTATATAGCCTCGCTATTGTTATTTTACTGCTGCTCCTTAATTATTTGTTACTTTTATTTATTTTCTTTTTTTGTATTTTTCTTAAAACTTAATTGTTGGTTAAGGGCTTGTAAGTAAGCATTTCACTGTAATGTCTACACCTGTTGTATTCGGCACATTTGACAAATAACATTTGATTTGATTTTAATCAAAGTTTTATTTGTCTTTCTTTTCTCATGTTGTATTATCTACTCTCTTAGTGATAAAAATAACAAAACACACATTTACTAATTCTAAACGTTGCTTTTCAGATGTTTATCTACGGAACCATCTATTCAAACGTCTGATTGATAATTATTGGTTAACAATTACTGTGTGTACATTGAATGGGCCTTCAAAACTACACCGTGAATAAAACATAAACGATTACTGACAACTTCACATTTTTGTTACAGTACATTACCTATGTAATGACTTTGACACACACAAATGTTCAAGCCTTTCATGAAGCCCTCATACGACCCACATCTTTAACCTGAAACCTCAGTCCACATCGCTCTCAGCCCTCATACGACCCACATCTTTAACCTGAAACCTCAGTCCACATCGCTCTCAGCCCTCATACGACCCACATCTTTAACCTGAAACCTCAGTCCACATCGCTCTCAGCCCTCATACGACCCACATCTTTAACCTGAAACCTCAGTCCACATCGCTCTCAGCCCTCATACGACCCACATCTTTAACCTGAAACCTCAGTCCACATCGCTCTCAGCCCTCATACGACCCACATCTTTAACCTGAAACCTCAGTCCACATCGCTCTCAGCCCTCATACGACCCACATCTTTAACCTGAAACCTCAGTCCACATCGCTCTCAGCCCTCATACGACCCACATCTTTAACCTGAAACCTCAGTCCACATCGCTCTCAGCCCTCATACGACCCACATCTTTAACCTGAAACCTCAGTCCGCATCGCTCTCAGCCCTCATACGACCCACATCTTTAACATGAAACCTCAGTCCACATCGCTCTCAGCCCTCATACGACCCACATCTTTAACCTGAAACCTCAGTCCACATCGCTCTCAGCCCTCATACGACCCACATCTTTAACCTGAAACCTCAGTCCACATCGCTCTCAGCCCTCATACGACCCACATCTTTAACCTGAAACCTCAGTCCACATCGCTCTCAGCCCTCATACGACCCACATCTTTAACCTGAAACCTCAGTCCACATCTCTCTCAGCCCTCATACGACCCACATCTTTAACCTGAAACCTCAGTCCACATCGCTCTCAGCCCTCATACGACCCACATCTTTAACCTGAAACCTCAGTCCACATCGCTCTCAGCCCTCATACGACCCACATCTTTAACCTGAAACCTCAGTCCACATCGCTCTCAGCCCCTCATACGACCCACATCTTTAACCTGAAACCTCAGTCCACATCGCTCTCAGCCCTCATACGACCCACATCTTTAACCTGAAACCTCAGTCCACATCGCTCTCAGCCCCTCATACGACCCACATCTTTAACCTGAAACCTCAGTCCACATCTCTCTCAGTCCACATCTATCTCAGTCCACATCTATCTCAGTCCACATCTCTCTCAGTCCACATCTCTCCCAGTCCACATCTCTCTCAGTCCACATCTCTCTCAGTCCACATCTCTCTCAGTCCACATCTCTCTCAGTCCCTCAGTATAGTTGGGACGTGTACCGATACATATTGTTCTGTACTCCAGTTTAACAAAATAATATTTTTATGTTCAAATCTGTGAAGATTTCCTTAATATGCTCATTCACGGTACACATGAACATTTTCCTTAATATATATATACAACCTTAAAGATGTACATGAATATTACATGAATATGCTCATCTGAGATATACAGGGTCTTCGGAAGGTATTTAGACCCCTTGATTTTTTACACATTTTGTTACGTTACAGCCTTATACTAAAATTGATAAAATATTTTTTTCCCTCAGCAATACGCAATAATGCCAAAGCAAAAACAGGTTTTTAGAAATGTTTGCATATTTACAAAAAATAAAAATTGAATAAATGTATTTACATAATTTTTCAGCCCTTTTGCTATGAGACTCAAAATTGAGCTCAGATGCATCCTGTTTCCATTGATCATCCTTGAGATGATTCTACAACTCGTTTGGAGTCCACCTGTGGTAAATTCAATTGATTGGACATGATTTGGAATATAATGTCCATATAAGGTCCCACAGTTGACAGTGCATGTCAGAGCAAAAACCAACCCATGAGGTCGAAGGAATTGTCCGTAGAGCTCTGAGTCAGGATTGTGTCGAGACACAGATGTGGGGAAGGGTACCAAAACATTTCTGCAGCATTGAAGGTCCACAAGAACACAGTGGCCACCATCAATCTTAAATGGAAAATGTTTGGAATCACCAAAACTCTTCCTCGAGCTGGCTACCCGGACAGACGGAGCAATCGGGGGAGAAGGACCTTGGTCAGGGAGGTGACGAAGAACCTGATGGAGTTCTAGAGTTCCTTTGTGGAGATGGGAGAAACTTCCAGAAGGACAACAATCTCTGCAGAAGTTCATTAATTAAGCCTTTATGGTAGAGTGGACAGATGGAAGCCACTCCTCAGTAAAAGGCACACGACAGCCCGCTTGGAGTTTGTCAAAAGGCACATAAAGACACTCAGACCATGAGAAACAAGATTCTCTGGTCTGTTTAAACCAAGATTAAACTCTTTGGCCTGAATGCCAAGTGTCAAATCTGGAGGAAACCTGGCACCATCCCAACGGTGAAGCATGGTGGTGGCAGCATTATGCTGTGGGGATGTTTTTCAGCAGCAGGTACTGGGAGACTAGTCAGGATCGAGGGAAAGATGAACGGAGCAAATTACAGAGAGATCCTTGATGAAATCCTGCTCCATTGAGCTCAGGAACTCAGACTGGGGCGAAGGTTCACCTTCCAAGACTCGAGGCTGTAATCACTGCCAAAGGTGCTTCAACAAAGTACTGAGTAAAGAGTCTGAATGTCAATGTTATATTTCAGTTTGTATTTGTAATACATTTGCAAACATTTAGAAAACCAGTTTTTGCTTTGTCATTATGGGGTATTGTGTGTAGACTGATGAGGGGGAAAAAACGAATGAAATACATTTTAGATAAGGCTGTAACGTAACAAAATGTGTAAAAAGTCAAGGGGTCTGAATACTTTCCGAAAGGCATTTACGTGAACATGACCTTAATATGCTCATTCTAGATCAGACTGAACTGTTTTCCGTATTTACTATGCACAGTATTCCAGAACCTTTCAGTATTCCAGAACCTTTCAGTATTCCAGAACCTTTCAGTATTCCAGAATCTCCTTAAAAATCTAGTCTAGTATATTCCATAATGTACCCTGCTTCTGGATCCCAGCAGCGCTTGCTTGTAGACAAGACCCCATCGCTTTGTAATGTGATTACTAAAGCCTGTTTACACAGGCCTTTTATTTTATAAATGAGACGGGGCTCACAAACAACTGGATCAAATCCCTTGAGGTAATTGGTTGGCATCTTAGGAGAGACTGTGAGCCATTGACACACACAGCCGTGGTGAAACAGAACGGAAGGTCTGAACCCTCTGGGGAAAGTGCTGACTGCCTCTCTGCTATTAAACCCTGTTGGGAACGCTCAGTACCACTGACCAGGGGGACGGAAGGAGAGAGAGAGAGAGGGAGGATGGAGAGAGAGAGAGAGGGAGGGAGGATGGAGAGAGGTGGAGAGGGAGGGAGGATGGAGAGAGAGAGGGAGGGAGGGAGGGAGGGAGGATGTAGAGAGGTGGAGAGAGGGAGGGAGGATGGAGAGAGGTAGAGAGGGAGGGAGGATGGAGGGAGGGAGGATGGAGAGAGGCAGGTAGGGAGGATGGAGAGAGGGAGAGAGGCAGGGAGGGAGGGAGGGAGGGAGGGAGGGAGGGAGGGAGGGAGGGAGGGAGGGAGGATGGAGAGAGGTGGAGAGGGAGGGAGGATGGAGAGAGAGAGAGAGGGAGGGAGGATGGAGAGAGAGAGAGAGGGAGGGAGGATGGAGAGAGGTGGAGAGGGAGGGAGGATGGAGAGAGGTGGAGAGGGAGGGAGGATGGAGAGAGGTGGAGAGAGGGAGGGAGGATGGAGAGAGGTGGAGAGGGAGGGAGGGAGGGAGGATGGATAGAGGTGGAGAGGGAGGGAGGATGGAGAGAGAGAGAGGGAGGGAGGGAGGATGTAGAGAGGTGGAGAGGGAGGGAGGATGGAGAGAGAGAGAGAGAGAGAGGGAGAGAGGGAGGATGGAGAGATGTGGAGAGGGAGGGAGGATGGAGAGAGGTGGAGAGGGAGGGAGGATGTAGAGAGGTGGAGAGGGAGGGAGGGAGGATGGAGAGAGGTGGAGAGGGAGGGAGGGAGGATGGAGAGAGGTGGAGATGGAGGGAGGATGGAGAGAGGTGGAGAGGGAGGGAGGATGGAGAGAGGTGGAGAGGGAGGGAGGGAGGGAGGGAGGGAGGGAGGGAGGGAGGGAGGGAGGATGGAGAGAGGTAGAGAGGGAGGGATGATGGAGAGAGGTGGAGAGGGAGGGAGGATGGAGAGAGGTGGAGAGGGAGGGAGGGAGGATGGAGAGAGAGAGAGGGAGGGAGGGAGGGAGGGAGGGAGGGAGAGAGAGAGGTGGAGAGGGAGAGAGGTGGAGAGGGAGGGAGGGAGGGAGGATGGAGAGAGGTAGAGAGGGGATGAACAGATGTGAGGAGAAAGAGATAGCGTGTCGTCTAGTGTTTGAACAGATGTGAGGAGAAAGAGATAGCGTCTAGTGTTTGAACAGATGTGAGGAGAAAGAGATAGCGTGTCGTCTAGTGTTTGAACAGATGTGAGGAGAAAGAGATAACGTGTCGTCTAGTGTTTGAACAGATGTGAGGAGAAAGAGATAGCGTCTAGTGTTTGAACAGATGTGAGGAGAAAGAGATAGCGTCTAGTGTTTGAACAGATGTGAGGAGGAAGAGATAGTGTGTCGTCTAGTGTGAGGAGAAAGAGATAGCGTGTCGTCTAGTGTTTGAACAGATGTGAGGTTGAAGAGATAGCGTGTCGTCTAGTGTTTGAACAGATGTGAGGAGGAAGAGATAGCGTGTCGTCTAGTGTTTGAACAGATGTGAGGAGAAAGAGATAGCGTGTCGTCTAGTGTTTGAACAGATGTGAGGAGAAAGAGATAGTGTCTAGTGTTTGAACAGATGTGAGGAGAAAGAGATAGCGTGTCGTCTAGTGTTTGAACAGATGTGAGGAGAAAGAGATAACGTCTAGTGTTTGAACAGATGTGAGGAGAAAGAGATAGTGTGTCGTCTAGTGTTTGGAGAAAGAGATAGTGTGTCGTCTAGTGTGAGGAGAAAGAGATAGCGTGTCGTCTAGTGTAAAGAGAAAGAGATAGCGTCTAGTGTTTGAGCAGATGTGAGGAGAAAGAGATAGCGTGTCGTTTAGTGTTTGAACAGATGTGAGGAGAAAGAGATAACGTGTCGTCTAGTGTGAGGAGAAAGAGATAGCGTGTCGTCTAGTGTTTGAACAGATGTGAGGAGAAAGAGATAGCGTGTCGTCTAGTGTTTGAACAGATGTGAGGAGAAAGAGATAGCGTGTCGTCTAGTGTTTGAACAGATGTGAGGAGAAAGAGATAGTGTGTCGTCTAGTGTTTGAACAGATGTGAGGAGGAAGAGATAGCGTGTCGTCTAGTGTTTGAACAGATGTGAGGAGAAAGAGATAGCGTGTCGTCTAGTGTTTGAACAGATGTGAGGAGAAAGAGATAACGTGTCGTCTAGTGTTTGAACAGATGTGAGGAGAAAGAGATAGCGTCTAGTGTTTGAACAGATGTGAGGAGAAAGAGATAGCGTCTAGTGTTTGAACAGATGTGAGGAGGAAGAGATAGCGTGTCGTCTAGTGTGAGGAGAAAGAGATAGCGTGTCGTCTAGTGTTTGAACAGATGTGAGGTTGAAGAGATAGCGTGTCGTCTAGTGTTTGAACAGATGTGAGGAGGAAGAGATAGCGTGTCATCTAGTGTTTGAACAGATGTGAGGAGAAAGAGATAGCGTGTCGTCTAGTGTTTGAACAGATGTGAGGAGAAAGAGATAGTATCTAGTGTTTGAACAGATGTGAGGAGAAAGAGATAACGTCTAGTGTTTGAACAGATGTGAGGAGAAAGAGATAGTGTGTCGTCTAGTGTTTGGAGAAAGAGATAGCGTGTCGTCTAGTGTGAGGAGAAAGAGATAGCGTGTCGTCTAGTGTAAAGAGAAAGAGATAGCGTCTAGTGTTTGAGCAGATGTGAGGAGAAAGAGATAGCGTGTCGTCTAGTGTTTGAACAGATGTGAGGAGAAAGAGATAACGTGTCATCTAGTGTGAGGAGAAAGAGATAGCGTGTCGTCTAGTGTTTGAACAGATGTGAGGAGAAAGAGATAGCGTGTCGTCTAGTGTTTGAACAGATGTGAGGAGAAAGAGATAGCGTGTCGTCTAGTGTTTGAACAGATGTGAGGAGAAAGAGATAGTGTGTCGTCTAGTGTTTGAACAGATGTGAGGAGGAAGAGATAGCGTGTCGTCTAGTGTTTGAACAGATGTGAGGAGAAAGAGATAGCGTGTCGTCTAGTGTTTGAACAGATGTGAGGAGAAAGAGATAACGTGTCGTCTAGTGTTTGAACAGATGTGAGGAGAAAGAGATAGCGTCTAGTGTTTGAACAGATGTGAGGAGAAAGAGATAGCGTCTAGTGTTTGAACAGATGTGAGGAGGAAGAGATAGCGTGTCGTCTAGTGTGAGGAGAAAGAGATAGCGTGTCGTCTAGTGTTTGAACAGATGTGAGGTTGAAGAGATAGCGTGTCGTCTAGTGTTTGAACAGATGTGAGGAGGAAGAGATAGCGTGTCGTCTAGTGTTTGAACAGATGTGAGGAGAAAGAGATAGCGTGTCGTCTAGTGTTTGAACAGATGTGAGGAGAAAGAGATAGTATCTAGTGTTTGAACAGATGTGAGGAGAAAGAGATAGCGTGTCGTCTAGTGTTTGAACAGATGTGAGGAGAAAGAGATAACGTCTAGTGTTTGAACAGATGTGAGGAGAAAGAGATAGTGTGTCGTCTAGTGTTTGGAGAAAGAGATAGCGTGTCGTCTAGTGTGAGGAGAAAGAGATAGCGTGTCGTCTAGTGTAAAGAGAAAGAGATAGTGTCTAGTGTTTGAGCAGATGTGAGGAGAAAGAGATAGCGTGTCGTCTAGTGTTTGAACAGATGTGAGGAGAAAGAGATAACGTGTCGTCTAGTGTGAGGAGAAAGAGATAGCGTGTCGTCTAGTGTTTGAACAGATGTGAGGAGAAAGAGATAGCGTGTCGTCTAGTGTTTGAACAGATGTGAGGAGAAAGAGATAGCGTGTCGTCTAGTGTTTGAACAGATGTGAGGAGGAAGAGATAGCGTGTCGTCTAGTGTTTGAACAGATGTGAGGAGAAAGAGATAGCGTGTCGTCTAGTGTGAGGAGAAAGAGATAGTGTCTAGTGTTTGAACAGATGTGAGGAGAAAGAGATAGCGTGTCGTCTAGTGTGAGGAGAAAGAGATAGTGTCTAGTGTTTGAACAGATGTGAGGAGAAAGAGATAGCGTATCGTCTAGTGTTTGAACAGATGTGAGGAGGAAGATATAGCGTGTCGTCTAGTGTTTGAACAGATGTGAGGAGAAAGAGATAGCGTGTCGTCTGGTGTTTGAACAGATGTGAGGAGAAAGAGATAGCGTGTCGTCTAGTGTTTGGAGAAAGAGATAGCGTGTCGTCTAGTGTGCGGAGAAAGAGATAGCGTCTAGTGTTTGAACAGATGTGAGGAGAAAGAGATAGCGTGTCGTCTAGTGTGAGGAGAAAGAGATAGCGTGTCGTCTAGTGTGAGGAGAAACAGATAGCGTCTAGTGTTTGCCATATATGGGTTTTTACAAAATGGAGGGTTTCTGAAAAACACATTAACATTCCTTAAACAACCAGATCACGACGTCTTCGCTACCTGATCTGATCTCCGGGTAGTGTCTTCAGTGAGTGATCTGATCTCTGGGTAGTGTCTTCAGTGAGTGATCTGATCTCCGGGTAGTGTCTTCAGTGAGTGATCTGATCTCTGGGTAGTGTCTTCAGTGAGTGATCTGATCTCTGGGTAGTGTCTTCAGTGAGTGATCTGATCTCTGGGTAGTGTCTTCAGTGAGTGATCTGATCTCTGGGTACTGTCTTCAGTGAGTGATCTGATCTCCGGGTAGTGTCTTCAGTGAGTGATCTGATCTCTGGGTAGTGTCTTCAGTGAGTGATCTGATCTCCGGGTAGTGTCTTCAGTGAGTGATCTGATCTCCGGGTAGTGTCTTCAGTGAGTGATCTGATCTCCGGGTAGTGTCTTCAGTGAGTGATCTGATCTCTGGGTAGTGTCTTCAGTGAGTGATCTGATCTCTGGGTAGTGTCTTCAGTGAGTGATCTGATCTCTGGGTAGTGTCTTCAGTGAGTGATCTGATCTCTGGGTAGTGTCTTCAGTGAGTGATCTGATCTCTGGGTAGTGTCTTCAGTGAGTGATCTGATCTCTGGGTAGTGTCTTCAGTGAGTGATCTGATCTCTGGGTAGTGTCGTCAGTGAGTGATCTGATCTATGGGTAGTGTCTTCAGTGAGTGATCTGATCTCTGGGTAGTGTCTTCAGTGAGTGATCTGATCTCTGGGTAGTGTCTTCAGTGAGTGATCTGATCTCTGGGTAGTGTCTTCAGTGAGTGATCTGATCTCTGGGTAGTGTCTTCAGTGAGTGATCTGATCTCTGGGTAGTGTCTTCAGTGAGTGATCTGATCTCTGGGTAGTGTCTTCAGTGAGTGATCTGATCTCTGGGTAGTGTCTTCGGTGAGTGATCTGATCTATGGGTAGTGTCTTCAGTGAGTGATCTGATCTCTGGGTAGTGTCTTCAGTGAGTGATCTGATCTCTGGGTAGTGTCTTCAGTGAGTGATCTGATCTATGGGTAGTGTCTTCAGTGAGTGATCTGATCTCTGGGTAATCATTGTAATCTGAGTCAGAGAAACCCTCCCTGTGCATTAATCTGTGCCCTTCTCATTGTAATCTGAGTCAGAGAAACCCTCCCTGTGCATTAATCTGTGTCCTTCTCATTATAATCTGAGTCAGAGAAACCCTCCCTCTGCATTAATCTGTGTCCTTCTCATTATAATCTGAGTCAGAGAAACCCTCCATCTGCATTAATCTGTGTCCTTCTCATTATAATCTGAGTCAGAGAAACCCTCCCTGTGCATTAATCTGTGTCCTTCTCATTATAATCTGAGTCAGAGAAACCCTCCCTGTGCATTAATCTGTGTCCTTCTCATTATAATCTGAGTCAGAGAAACCCTCCCTGTGCATTAATCTGTGTCCTTCTCATTATAATCTGAGTCAGAGAAACCCTCCCTCTGCATTAATCTGCGTCCTTCTCATTATAATCTGAGTCAGAGAAACCCTCCCTCTGCATTAATCTGTGATTGATTCGGGTTGGATTATAGTTGAAAGAAGGTTTCTAGTCATAGGGCATGATCAGACTCTGAAGTGAAAATAGCTTGGTGTTCATCCCAAATTGCACCCTATTGCCCTTTGTGGTTTAGTCAAAAGTAGGGCACTTCATAGGGAACAGGCTGCAATTTGGGACGGTGTGTCGTAAATGGTTCCAAAGTAGTCACTAACAGCGGATGGATGGAAAGGTCAATGGGGCAGCAATTGATTTATTGATTTATTAAATCCACTTGGAATATAACTCGAGGCTAGTAGCACCCAGACAGGAAGCACTAGAAGCAGTTTCCCTTTAGAAGTGTGTCAATAAGTAGATTGAACAGGGTATTTTTAGTGATTTTATAGAACCTTTATTTAACATGGCAAGTCAGTGAAGACGGCCTACCAAAAGGCCTTCTGCGGGGACGAGGGCTGTGATAACAAACACATACATATATATAGAACAAAACACAGATCATAGGTTAGGGTTTGTCAGCCAAGCATTTCAAATCAAATCAAATTGTATTTGTCATATGCACCGAATACAACAGGTGTCGATCTCATAGTGAAATGCTCACTTACAAGCTCTTAACCTAAAATGCAGTTTGAAGAAAGAATTTACTAAGATAAACCGAAGTAAAAAATGTATAATTAAAATAAAAAAATATGAAGAAAATTAATAAATAAGAAAATAGAATAATAACGAATAATTAAACATCAACAACAAAATAACAGCAGCGAGGTAACCTCTCATTCAACGTCAACAAAACAAAGGAGATGATCGTGGACTTCAGGAAACAGCAGAGGGTGCACCCCCCTATCCACATCGACGGGACAGTAGTGGAGAAGGTATAAAGTTTTAAGTTCCTCGGTGTACACATCACGGACAAACTGAAATGGTCCACCCACACAGACAGTGTGGTGAAGAGGCGCAACAGCGCCTCTTCAACCTCAGGAGGCTGAAGAAATTTGTCTTGTCACCCAAAACACTCACAAACTTTTACAGATGCACAATCGAGAGCATCCTGTCAGGCTGTATCACCGCCTGGTACGGCAACTGCTCCGCCCACAACCGTAAGGCTCTCCAGAGGGTAGTGAGGTCTGCACAACACATCACCGGGGGGCAAACTACCTGCCCTCCAGGACACCTACACCACCCGATGTCACAGGAAGGCCAAAAAGATCATCAAGGACAATAACCACATCGAGCCACTGCCTGTTCACCCCGCTATCATCCAGAAGGCGAGGTCAGTACAGGTACATCAGAGCTGGGACAGAGAGATTGAAAAACAACTTCAATCTCAAGGCCATCAGATTGTTAAACAGCCACCACTAGCACAGAGCAGTGGCTTCCTACCTACAGACTTGATATCATTGGCCACTTTAATAAACAGTAGTCACTTCAATATTGACAATTTAAGCATGTTTACATATGTCTTATTATTTATCGCCTATGTATATATTTTATCTATTATTATTATTATTATTATATATTATCGCCTATGTATATAAATATTATCTATTATTATTATTATCTATTATTATCTATTATCTCATATATATATATATTATCTATTGTTATTATTATTATCTATTATCTCATATGTATATATATTATCTATTATTATTATTATTATTATTATTATTATATATTATCTCATATGTATATATACATTATCTATTATTATTATTATTATTATCTATTATCTCATATATATATAGTATCTATTATTATTATTATTATTATCTATTATCTCATATGTATATATATATTATCTATTATTATTATTGTTATTATCTATTATCTCATATGTATATACTGTGTACTACACTATCTATTCTATACTATCTACAGTGGCTTGTGAAAGTTTTCACCCTCCTTGGCATTTTTCCTATATTGTTGCCTTATACCCTGGAATTAAAATAGATTTTAGGGGGGTTTGTATCATTTGATTTACAAACATGCCTACCACTTTGAAGATGAAAATATTTTTTTTATTGTGAAACAAACAAGAAATAAGACAAAAAAACTGAAAACTTGAGTGTGCATAACTATTCATCCTCCCCAGAGTCAATACTTTGTAGAGCCACGTTTTACAGCTGTAAGTCTCTTGGGGTATGTCTCTATAAGCTTGGCACATCTAGCCACTGGGATTTTTACCCATTCTTCAAGGCAAAACTGCTCCAGCTCCTTCAAGTTGTACAGCAATCTTTAAGTCATACCACAGATTCTCAATTGGATTGAGGTCTGGGCTTTGACTAGGCCATTCCAAGACATTTAAATGTTTCCCCTTAACCACTCGAGTGTTGCTTTAGCAGTATGCTTAGGGTCATTGTCCTGCTCGAAGGTGAACCTCCGTCCCAGTCTCAAATCTCTGGAAGACTGAAACAGGTTTCCATCAAGAATTTCCCTGTATTTAGCGCCATCCATCATTCCTTCAATTCTGACCAGTTTCCCAGTCCCTGCCGATGAAAAACATCCCCACAGCATGATGCTGCAACCACCATGCTTCACTGCGTGATGGTGTTCTCGGGGTGATGAGAGGTGTTGGGTTTGCACCAGACATAGCATTTTCCTTGATGGCCAAAAAGCTCAATTTTAGTCTCATCTGACCAGAGTACCTTCTTCCATATGTTTGGGGAGTCTCCCACATGCCTTTTGATGAACACCAAACATGTTTGCTTATTTTTTTCTGGTCACTCTTCCATAAAGCCCAGCTCTGTGGATTGTATGGCTTAAAGTGGTCCTTTGGACAGATAATCCAATCTCCGCTGTGGAGCTTTGCAGCTCTTTCAGGGTTATCTTTGGTCTCTTTGTTGCCTCTCTGATTAATGCCCTCCTTGCCTGGTCTGTGAGTTTTGGTGGGCGGCCCTCTCTTGGCAGGTTTGTTGTGGTGCCATATTCTTTCCATTTTTTTATAACGGATTTAATGGTGCTTCATGGGATGCTCAAAGTTTCAGATATTTTTTATAACCCAACTCTGATCAGTACTTCTCCACAACTTTGTCCCTGACTTGTTTGGAGAGCTCCTTGGTCTTCATAGATCCGCCTGCTTGGTGGTGCCCCTTGCTTAGTGGTGTTGCAGACTCTGGGGCCTTTCAGAACAGGTGTATATATACTGAGATCATGTGACAGATCATGTAACACTTAGCTTGCACACAGGTGGACATTATTTAACTAAGTATGTGACTTCTGAAGGTAATTGGTTGCACCAGATCTTATTTAGGGGCTTCATAGTAGAGGGGATGAATACATATGCACGTACCACTTTTCCGTTTTGAATCTTATTATAATTTTTTTAAACAAATTCACCAATTTGGACTATTTTGTGTATGTCAGTTACATGAAATCACATAAAAATCAATTTAAATTACAGATTGTAATGCAACAAAATAGGAAAAATGCCAAGGGGGTGAATACTTTTGCAAATAACTGTATTGCATCTTAGCCGCTCTGTCACTGCACATCAATATATTTTAAACTTGTATATTCTCATCCCATTCTTTTACTAGATTGTGTGTATTAGGTTTTGTTGTGGAATTGTTAGATATTGCCTGTTAAATACTGCTGCACTGTCGGATCTTGAAGCACAAGCATTTCGCTACACTCACAATAACATCTGCTAACCATGTGTATGTGACCAATAAAATGTGATTTGATATACAGGGGGACTGGTACAGACTCAATGTGCGGGGGGACAGGTTAGTCGAGGTAATTGAGTTAATAATCTCAGCCAAAAAATAAAAGTCCTCTCACTGTCAACTGTGTTTATTTTCAGCAAACTTAACATGTGTAAATATTTGTATGAACATTACAAGATTCAACAACTGAGACATAAACTGAAAAAGTTCCACAGACATGTGACTAACAGAAATGGAACAATGTGTCCCTGAACAAAGGGGGGGTCAAAATCAAAAGTAACAGTCAGTATCTGGTGTGGCCACCAGCTGCATTAAGTACTGCAGTGCATCTCCTCCTCATGGACTGCACCAGATTTGCCAGTTCTTGCTGTGAGATGTTACCCCACTCTTCCACCAAGTCACCTGCAAGTTCCCGGACATTTCTAGTGGGAATGGCCCTAGCCCTCACCCTCCGATCCAACAGGTCCCAGACGTGCTCAATGGGATTGAGATCCGGGCTCTTCGCTGGCCATGGCAGAACACTGACATTCACACACAGAACAAGCAGTATGGCTGGTGGCATTGTCATGCTGGAGGGTCATGTCAGGATGAGCCTGCAGGAAGGGTACCACATGAGGGAGGAGGATGTCTTTCCTGTAACGCACAGCGTTGAGATTGCCTGCAATGACAACAAGCTCAGTCCGATGATGCTGTGACACCGCCCCAGACCATGATGGACCCTCCACCTCCACATCGATCCCGCTCCAGAGTACAGGCCTCGGTGTAACGCTCATTCCTTCGACGATAAACCTGAATCCGACCATCACCCCTGGTGAGACAAAACCGCGACTCGTCAGTGAAAAGCTTTTTTTGCCAGTCCTGTCTGGTCCAGCGACGGTGGATTTGTGCCCATAGGCAACGTTGTTGCCGGTGATATTTGGTGAGGACCTGCCTTACTACAGGCCTACAAGCCCTCAGTCCAGCCTCTCTCAGCCTATTGCAGACAGTCTGAGCACTGATGGGGGGATTGTGCGTTCCTGGTGTAACTCCGGCAGTTGTTGTTGCCATCCTGTACCTGTCCTGCAGGTGTGATGTTCGGATGTACCGATCCTGTGCAGGTGTTGTTACACGTGGTCTGCCACTGCGAGGACAATCAGCTGTCCATCCTGTCTTCCTGTAGCGCTGTCTTAGTAGTCTCACAGTATGGACATTGCAATTTATTGCCTTGGCCACATCTGCAGTCCTCATGCCTCCTTGCAGCATGCCTAAGGCACGTTCACGCAGATGAGCAGGGACCCTGGGCATCTTTCTTTTGGTGTTTTTCAGAGTCAGTAGAAAGGCCTCTTTAGTGTCCTAAGTTTTCATAACTGTGACCTCAATTGCCTTCCGTCTGTAAGATGTTAGTGTCTTAACGACCGTTCCACAGGTGCATGTTAATGTTCATTAATTGTTTATGGTTCATTGAACAAGCATGGGAAACTGTGTTTAAACCCTTTACATTGAAGATCTGTAAAGTTATTTGGATTTTTACGAATTATCTTTCAAAGACATGGTCCTAAAAAAGGGACGTTTCTTTTTTTGCTGAGTTTATGTATATGTAGGTAGAGGTAAAGTGACTATGCGTAGATAATAAACAGAGAGTAGCAGCTGCGTAAATGCAAATAGTCCGGGTAGCCTTTTGATTAGCTGACCAGGAGTCTTATGACTTGGGGGTAGAAGCTGTTAAGAAGCCTTTTGGACCTAGACTTGGCGCTCCGGTACCGCTTGCCTTGAGGAAGCAGAGAGAACAGTCTATGACTACTGTGGCTGGAGTCTTTGGCGATTTTTTAGGGACTTCCTCCGAGGCGGTGTGAAGTGGGCGTTCACTTAGATCATATTGTATCACATCAAAGAGGGTTCCAGCCTAGTGGTGTTGAGTTAACTAGTTTCCTCTCTCACAGATGAATGGAAACCCACAGACATCAGCCCTTTAAAAGCTTCCTGTGTCAATAGATTTCTCCTCTGAGAATAGAGAGATAGATTGGCCATCAATGAATGGAAGATCCGGAAGCTGGATTGTTCTTGTGAAGTGTGCTTGCTCCATGAATTAGACAGGACAATATGGCTCTCGACAAAGGAATGTGAATCCCCACTTTAAATGTGAACGTAAACAGTCAGTAAGCCATGGGTCACAGAAGGACATATGGTTACCCAACACACAGATAGCGATCTGGTTACACATTCTTCCTGTTTAGACAGTTTTTGTCTTTATCTAGGTCTGTGTGTGGTTGAATGTTGACTTTGTCTCTAGTTCAAACAGTGTTATTGTCAATCTCACTATGACAACATGATTCTGAAGGCTGCATTTACACAGGCAGCATAATTCTGATATTTTTCCCCTAATTGGTCTTTTGAACAATCCGTTATTTTGCCAATAATGGGCACGCGATCAGATTTGGGCTGCCTGTGTCATTAGGATTCATGAGTGGGGAGAGAAAATCTAGAAAAAAAGGTATCTTTGCTTTAGTAAATGTTGATTACAAACAATAATAACCTGCATACACAGATCTATAAACCCTAACGTCTGGACTGACTGACTGACTGACTGACTGACTGACTGACTGACAGAGTTTAGGTCTGGACTGACTGACTGACTGACTGACTGGCAGAGTTTAGGTCTGGACTGACTGACTGACTGACTGACTGGATGGCAGAGTTTAGGTCTGGACTGACTGACTGACTGACTGACTGACTGACTGGCTGACTGACTGACTGACTGACTGACTGACTGACTGACTGGATGGCAGAGTTTAGGTCTGGACTGACTGACTGACTGACTGACTGGCAGAGTTTAGGTCTGGGCTGACTGACTGACTGACTGACTGGCAGAGTTTAGGTCTGGACTGACTGACTGACTGACTGACTGGCAGAGTTTAGGTCTGGACTGACTGACTGACTGACTGACTGACTGACTGGATGGCAGAGTTTAGGTCTGGACTGGATGACTGGCTGACTGACTGGCTGACTGGATGACTGGGTTTAGGTCTGGACTGACTGACTGGTTGACTGACTGGTTGACTGACTGGTTGACAGAGTTTAGGTCTGGACTGGCTGGCTGGCTGGCTGACTGACTGACTGGTTGACAGGGTTTAGGTCTGGACTGACTGACTGGTTGACTGACTGGTTGACTGACTGGTTGACAGGGTTTAGTTATGACTAGTGTCATGGAGTTTCAGAACTTCTAAATCCCTGCAAATTGAGTAATTGAAAAACTCTATGGTTGAGGGGGACGAGGCAAAAGAAATGTCAAGCACAGCTGATTGGCAAACGTACAGTAAATTGAGGAATTATGTGACTGAACAATTTTTGCATTTGTTTTCATTTAACTAGGCAAGCCAGTTAAGAACAAATTCAAATTTACATTAAGAATATCCATCGTCTAGTTAATGGCTTTGATGTGCACTAGACTGCACAGCTTCTTCTCTCTCTTTCTCTCTCAGACAGACAGACAGACAGACAGACAGACAGACAGACAGACAGACAGACAGACAGACAGACAGACAGACAGACAGACAGACAGACAGACAGACAGACAGACAGACAGACAGAGACAGACAGACAGAGAAAGAGAGAGGAGAGGATGATTTTGTATCTGATAAAATGTACTACTGTGCAGTCTAGTGCACATCAAAGCCATTAACTAGACGATGGATATTCTTAATGTCAAGTTAGCAGCAACACAGAAAGCTCATTCGTACAGCACAGTTCTTTAAAGTATTACCGTCCATGTTAATAACTGACCGTACAACATCAAACTTCATGTAGATGACATGTCCGAGAGCATGTATGAGCCATGGATGTAAATGTGATTAAATTACTTTGTTCCTCGAGAAAGCAGAGAATAACTTGGCTCAAAGGAAAGATAAGGCCCACATCCTAAACAGCCCACTACAGTATTTCCAATAAAGTGCATTCTGGTCAGAAGTAGTGCACTAGGTAGGGAATAGGGTGCACTATGTAGGGAATAGGGTACCATAATGACACTCTGTGAGAAGGCTCCTGAGATCCCTCCCTGAAACCGCAGACAGGTGTACTTGCTGTGAAACCTTTAATGTGATTTGTTCAGGACAAAGTACGTAGGACAATTCAGGACTTTGTATTCCTCTGTGAGTTCTGTTCTTTCACATCGTGTCTCCAGTTGAGGCTAAACCCTGATTGGTTGTAGGCCTATATTTCCTCTCTTACAGTTTCTAGTAAATTGTCCTGCTTTCATGTAACGCCTGATTATCCTCCATCACACATCGTGTTTTAATTGACCTCGTCAGAATGGGAGGGGAACCATGACGTTCGTTCGAAACGGTTCACTTTGTACCTCCGAAGATGATTTTTGTCAATTTTCTGTCATTTTAAAATGGAGCCTTGGAGTGTGAAGAAGCATTCAAATGAGAAGCATGATTAGGATAGACCTGTTTCTCTCTCTTAATGAGCCCATGACTGCCCAATAACCCTTTATCACCATTAAAGCAAAAAGTAGAGTACAGATACTCTGTTTAATTAGAATGAGCCAATCAGTCTGCCATCAAGACCTGGGGCACATGTATTACGTTATGTTAGATACTAATTGCACTGCCCACCGAGAGAGAGAGAGAGAGAGAGAGAGAGAGAGAGAGAGAGAGAGAGAGAGAGAGAGAGAGAGAGAGAGAGAGAGAGAGAGGGAGAGAGGGAGAGAGGGAGAGGGGGAGAGAGGGAGGGAGAGGGGTAGAGAGAGACAGAGACAGAGAAAGAGAGCGACAGAGAGAGAGATAGAGAGAGCGACAGAGAGAGAGATAGAGAGAGAGAGAGAGAGAGACAGAGAGAGAGCGACAGAGAGACAGAGAGAGAGAGACAGAGAGAGAGCGACAGAGAGAGAGAGAGACAGAGACAGAGAGAGCGACAGAGACAGAGACAGAGAGAGCGACAGAGACAGAGACAGAGACAGAGAGAGCGACAGAGAGAGACAGAGAGAGAGAGAGAGAGAGGAGAGAGGGAGGGAGAGAGAGAGAGAGACCTAGTCAGTTGCCCAACTGAATGCATTCAACCGAACCCTTGTGAGCTCATGTACATGCAGATTGGATCTTGGTTGATTCTTTAATTGGAATGAATCGACGTCGCTGGGCTGGAACAACAGAACGACAGGAGTTGGTTTAGATTCTCTCATTCTGTATCTCACTGCTGCATCTGATCAATGAAAAGAGGCTGTGGTTTGGCTCCAGGGAACACATTTAGACTGCGTTCCAAATGACTCCCTATTCCCTATATAGTATACTACAGAAGCCCTATGAGCCCTGGGAAAAAGTAGTGAACCATCAAGGGAATAGTGTTCCATTTGGATTGTACACCTACTGAGTTACTGAGAGAAACCAGAGAAGGAGCAGAGCACTTTGTAAGGCTTAATTTACTCTCCGATGTCAGTCAAAGCCTGCCTGTGTTCCCCAGCCTGGAACGCTCAGGATAAACAAAGAGAATGCTGCTTTGTTTAGAGTTCCCTGTTCCAGCCGGGGATATTACTGTTCAAGGTCCTGGACGTGTTATAGTCCATAAGTCTGGGGATATTACTGTTCAAGGTTCTGGACGTATGATAGTCCATAAGTCTGGGGATATTACTGTTCAAGGTCCTGGACGTATGATAGTCCATAAGTCTGGGGATATTACTGTTCAAGGTCCTGGACGTATGATAGTCCATAAGTCTGGGGATATTACTGTTCAAGGTCCTGGACGTATGATAGTCCATAAGTCTGGGGATATTACTGTTCAAGGTTCTGGACGTATGATAGTCCATAAGTCTGGGGATATTACTGTTCAAGGTCCTGGACGTATGATAGTCCATAAGTCTGGGGATATTACTGTTCAAGGTCCTGGACATATGATAGTCCATAAGTCTGGGGATATTACTGTTCAAGGTCCTGGACGTATGATAGTCCATAAGTCTGGGGATATTACTGTTCAAGGTTCTGGACGTATGATAGTCCATAAGTCTGGGGATATTACTGTTCAAGGTTCTGGACGTATGATAGTCCATAAGTCTGGGGATATTACTGTTCAAGGTCCTGGACGTATGATAGTCCATAAGTCTGGGGATATTACTGTTCAAGGTTCTGGACGTATGATAGTCCATAAGTCTGGGGATATTACTGTTCAAGGTTCTGGACGTATGATAGTCCATAAGTCTGGGGATATTACTGTTCAAGGTTCTGGACGTATGATAGTCCATAAGTCTGGGGATATTACTGTTCAAGGTCCTGGACGTATGATAGTCCATAAGTCTGGGGATATTACTGTTCAAGGTCCTGGACATATGATAGTCCATAAGTCTGGGGATATTACTGTTCAAGGTCCTGGACGTATGATAGTCCATAAGTCTGGGGATATTACTGTTCAAGGTTCTGGACGTATGATAGTCCATAAGTCTGGGGATATTACTGTTCAAGGTCCTGGACATATGATAGTCCATAAGTCTGGGGATATTACTGTTCAAGGTCCTGGACGTATGATAGTCCATAAGTCTGGGGATATTACTGTTCAAGGTCCTGGACGTATGATAGTCCATAAGTCTGGGGATATTACTGTTCAAGGTCCTGGACGTATGATAGTCCATAAGTCTGGGGATATTACTGTTCAAGGTCCTGGACGTATGATAGTCCATAAGTCTGGGGATATTACTGTTCAAGGTTCTGGACGTATGATAGTCCATAAGTCTGGGGATATTACTGTTCAAGGTCCTGGACGTATGATAGTCCATAAGTCTGGGGATATTACTGTTCAAGGTCCTGGACATATGATAGTCCATAAGTCTGGGGATATTACTGTTCAAGGTCCTGGACGTATGATAGTCCATAAGTCTGGGGATATTACTGTTCAAGGTCCTGGACGTATGATAGTCCATAAGCCTGGGGATATTACTGTTCAAGGTTCTGGACGTATGATAGTCCATAAGTCTGGGGATATTACTGTTCAAGGTCCTGGACGTATGATAGTCCATAAGTCTGGGGATATTACTGTTCAAGGTTCTGGACGTATGATAGTCCATAAGTCTGGGGATATTACTGTTCAAGGTTCTGGACGTATGATAGTCCATAAGTCTGGGGATATTACTGTTCAAGGTTCTGGACGTATGATAGTCCATAAGTCCATGTTTTTTTTATTGTTCAAGAGAGAGAGAAATGGTAACCTTTCCCCTATGGGTCCTGGTCAAAAGTAGTGCACTATATAGGGACTAGGGTTTCATTAGTGACACAGCCAGAATGTGGGAGGAGAGAGGGTAGAGAATGTCCATGGTGATGTCTGACAGCCTTGTAAGCAACGTTTTTTTGGGGGGAGCCATATTTACATGTCCGTTGTTTTTCCACACCATAAACTCACCATGCTTGTTGAACTACATCTTGAGTGAGCTTTAGGCCAATTAGAAAGTGCAAAAGGGAACCCTGTATAAAAATATCATCATTATGCTTCTTTTGTCAAATAATCAATTACACCTTGGTCAGGAGAACATCGGGAAGTTGAAGTGCACATCTCCAGCAGCAACAACCGCTACAGTGGCTTGTGAAAGTTTTCACCCTCCTTGGCATTTTTCCTATTTTGTTGCCTTACAACTTGGAATTAAATGTGATTTTGGGGGGGGGGGGGGGGTTGTATCATTTGATTTACACAACATGCCTACCACTTTGAAGATGCAAAATATTTTTTCTTGTGAAACAAACAAGAAATAAGATCAGAAAACAGAAAACTTGAGCGTGCATAACTATTCATCCTCCCCAGAGTCAATACTTTGTAGAGCCACCTTTTGCAGCAATTACAGCTGCAAGTCTCTTGGGGTTTGTCTCTATAAGCTTGGCACATCTAGCCACTGGGATTTTTGCCCATTCTTCAATGCCAAACTGCTCCAGCTCCTTCAAGTTGTACAGCAATCTTTAAGTCAGACCACAGATTCTCAATTGGATTGAGGTCTGGGCTTTGACTAGGCCATTCCAAGATATTTAAATGTTTCCCCTTAACCACTCAAGTTTTGCTTTAGCAGTATGCATAGGGTCATTGTCCTGCTGGAAGGTGAACCTCCGTCCCAGTCTCAAATCTCTGGAAGACTGAAACAGGTTTCCTTCGAGAATGTCCCTGTATTTAGCGCCATCCGTCATTCCTTCAATTCTGACCAGTTTCCCAGTCCCTGCCGATGAAAAACATCCCCACAGCATGATGGTGTTCTCGGGGTGATGAGAGGCGTTGGGTTTTCGCCAGACATAGCATTTTCCTTGATGGCCTAAAAGCTCAATTTTAGTCTCATCTGACCAGAGTACCTTCTTTCATATGTTTGGGGAGTCTCCCACGTGCCTTTTGGTGAACACCAAACATGTTTCCTTATTTTTTTCTGGTCACTCTTCCATAAAGCCCAGCTCTGTGGAGTGTACGGCTTAAAGTGGTCCTATGGACAGATACTCCAATCTCTGTTGTGGAGCTTTGCAGCTCTTTCAGGGTTATCTTTGGTCTCTTTGTTGCCTCTCTGATTAATGCCCTCCTTGCCTGGTCTGTGAGTTTTGGTGGGCGGCCCTCTCTTGGCAGGTTTGTTGTGGTGCCATATTCTTTCCATGTTTTATAACGGATTTAATGGTGCTCCATGGGATGTTCAAAGTTTGTGATATTTTTTTACCACCCAACCCTGATCTGTACTTCTTCACAACCTTTTCCTTGACCTGTTTGGAGAGCTCCTTGGTCTTCATTGTGCCGCTTTCTTGGTGGTGTTGCAGACTCTGGGGCCTTTCAGAACAGGTGTATATATACTGAGATCATGTGACAGATCATGTAACACTTAGCTTGCACACAGGTGGACATTATTTAACTAATTATGTGACTTCTGAAGATAATTTGTTGCATCAGATCTTATTTAGACGCTTTATGGCAAAGGGAGTGAATACATATGCACGCATCACTTTTCCGTTCAGAATATTTTAGAATTTTTTGAAACATTCACTTCACATATTTGGACTATTTTGTGTATGTCCATTACATGACATCCCCCAAAGGTCCATTTAAATTACAGGTTGTAATGCAACAAAATAGGAAAAACGCCAATGGGGGTAAAGGCTTTTGCAAGGCACTGTATCTATTCTTGGTCTTGGTCATACCCACTCATACCTTCCCTCCCTCACTCCCAAATGCTCTTCTGCAAACCAGCCCACCAATACTTCCCATGATGCCTCAGTGCTCTTCTGAAGAACCTACAGCCTCAGTGTAGCTGTAGTTCAGTGGTGGCAGACTGTCATGACTGTCCTACACTAGTGGACCATGACAGTCATGTACTAGTGGACCATGACAGTCATGTACTAGTGGATCATGACAGTCCTATACTAGTGGATCATGACAGTCCTATACTAGTGGACCATGACAGTCCTATACTAGTGGATCATGACAGTCATATACTAGTGGATCATGACAGTCCTGTACTAGTGGATCATGACAGTCCTATACTAGTGGATCATGACAGTCCTATACTAGTGGATCATGACAGTCCTATACTAGTGGATCATGACAGTCCTGTACTAGTGGATCATGACAGTCCTATACTAGTGGATCATGACAGTCCTGTACTAGTGGATCATGACAGTCCTGTACTAGTGGACCATGACAGTCCTATACTAGTGGATCATGACAGTCCTGTACTAGTGGATCATGACAGTCCTATACTAGTGGATCATGACAGTCCTATACTAGTGGACCATGACAGTCCTGTACTAGTGGATCATGACAGTCCTATACTAGTGGACCATGACAGTCCTATACTAGTGGATCATGACAGTCCTGTACTAGTGGATCATGACAGTCCTATACTAGTGGATCATGACAGTCCTATACTAGTGGATCATGACAGTCCTGTACTAGTGGATCATGACAGTCCTATACTAGTGGATCATGACAGTCCTATACTAGTGGATCATGACAGTCCTATACTAGTGGATCATGACAGTCATGTACTAGTGGACCATGACAGTCATGTACTAGTGGACCATGACAGTCCTATACTAGTGGATCATGACAGTCCTATACTAGTGGATCATGACAGTCCTGTACTAGTGGACCATGACAGTCATGTACTAGTGGACCATGACAGTCCTATACTAGTGGACCATGACAGTCCTATACTAGTGGACCATGACAGTCCTATACTAGTGGACCATGACAGTCCTATACTAGTGGACCATGACAGTCCTATACTAGTGGATCATGACAGCCATATACTAGTGGACCATGACAGTCCTATACTAGTGGACCATGACAGTCCTGTACTAGTGGACCATGACAGTCCTATACTAGTGGACCATGACAGTCCTATACTAGTGGACCATGACAGTCCTATACTAGTGGATCATGACAGTCCTATACTAGTGGACCATGACAGTCCTATACTAGTGGATCATGACAGTCCTATACTAGTGGACCATGACAGTCCTATACTAGTGGATCATGACAGTCCTATACTAGTGGACCATGACAGTCCTGTACTAGTGGATCATGACAGTCCTATACTAGTGGACCATGACAGTCCTATACTAGTGGACCATGACAGCCCTATACTAGTGGACCATGACAGTCCTATACTAGTGGAACATGACAGTCCTATACTAGTGGATCATGACAGCCCTATACTAGTGGACCATGACAGTCCTATACTAGTGGACCATGACAGTCCTATACTAGTGGAACATGACAGTCCTGTACTAGTGGACCATGACAGTCCTATACTAGTGGACCATGACAGTCCTATACTAGTGGACCATGACAGTCCTATACTAGTGGACCATGACAGTCCTATACTAGTGGAACATGACAGTCCTATACTAGTGGACCATGACAGTCCTACACTAGTGGACCATGACAGTCATGTACTAGTGGACCATGACAGTCCTATACTAGTGGACCATGACAGTCCTGTACTAGTGGATCATGACAGTCCTGTACTAGTGGATCATGACAGTCCTGTACTAGTGGATCATGACAGTCCTATACTAGTGGACCATGACAGTCCTATACTAGTGGACCATGACAGTCCTATACTAGTGGATCATGACAGTCCTGTACTAGTGGAATATGACAGTCCTATACTAGTGGATCATGACAGTCCTATACTAGTGGACCATGACAGTCCTGTACTAGTGGATCATGACAGTCCTATACTAGTGGATCATGACAGTCCTATACTAGTGGACCATGACAGTCATGTACTAGTGGATCATGACAGTCCTATACTAGTGGACCATGACAGTCCTACACTAGTGGACCATGACAGTCCTGTACTAGTGGATCATGACAGTCATGTACTAGTGGATCATGACAGTCCTATACTAGTGGATCATGACAGTCCTATACTAGTGGACCATGACAGTCCTACACTAGTGGACCAT